>NW_009187568.1:0-23465 GCF_000690835.1 Fulmarus glacialis
TTTGCCACCGCCCCCGCGTTCTCCCACCGCGCCCCGCAGCCGCAGCTAAGGCGTGAGGTCCCGGGGGACTGCCAGGGAGCGACAGCAGCCTCTACAGCACCCCGGAGCCACAGCATTGCCCCCGGCCCACCGGCTGGCCAACTCCGATATTTTACGCTAGACAAACCCGGGATTAAAAATAAAGCAGCACACGTGGATAACATCCTGTACCAGGAGCTTTTGCATAGCAAGGAGGCGACAACACATTTCAAGCCGCTAAGGATTTATTAGGTACGAAACACAGTCACATCAGATGGTGCAAACCATGTCCCAGAACACTTCTGGGGTTTTATAGCTGAATTCCGGGTAAACCAAGAACATCAACGGCAGCACTAGGGCACAGCACAGCAAAGAGCAGCACACTGGCTTCATTTTGCATGCGACCAGTGAAAGTTAACAACTCAGCCCACAAAAGTATATGTAGTATGAACAGCCTCAGAGCATAATTTTTTCAGATTAAACTTCTTGTTTCAACTTAAACCTCGAATAGCTATAGTGGGTTAATATTAAGAGAAATAATACAAAAAAACCCCCAACTATAAAATTACTTTTTTGGAAGGTAGCTGACAGTTTTGTACTACTGAGAATTTCAAATTAAATTAGAAGCAAGTCAGACAACTGGTCTCTGGTAGACAAGATAATCAGCATTTACCCCCAAAGCTGCAATAATTTGTATTTCACCAGGCAGAAGTTTCTGTCTGAGAAAAATCTGTTGATACTGTAATTAAAAAAAAAAAAAGATTACTTGTACAGGAGTACTGCAGACATGAAGTACATCTTCCTACTATTTACTGGGAATCAGTATTAAACTAAAACCAAAGGTCTTCAACTTTCAAAGCCACAGCTTTTTAAATACTGGAGAATGCAGGTAATCTGCTCTTCCAAAAAAGGAAAATCATTTCTCCATAGCTGTTTACTGAAGAAAGTATCCTGCTTTCCAGCATGACAATCTGTAGAATAAGCAACTCATCTGGTTTTAATGCCGTAAATATTCAATACAATAAAACTTGAGCCCAGCAGCACAAAAATCCTTCTGGATTTGCATTGAGCATCGTTAAGTACAAAATATGGCTAAGTGTTGCATCAACTCGAGAATGACAGTATTGACATTGCTGGGCAGCGAAACAGCAACTTCAAACTACAGTGCTGCTGCAAGGTAGCTTCTGCATGAAGCAAGCAAGCACAGAGCTGGGACAACATCTCAAGTACCGAGACTATGGAGAGCAATTGCTCTGATGTTTCCAGGGGCCCCTGCTACCTTATAGTTTTCTCCTGGTGAAGCTATGTTTCCCCCCGATGAGAGCTGCTAGAAAGAAAAATCACCAAAGTGTTAATTTAAGGCTTTCCAAGAAAAGGATTTGACTCGTCTCCATGCCCGTGAAGCAGAAAAGGAGGGAGGCCCAGACCAGCCAAAGCTCAGCAGCGAGCCAAAGGGACACAGTGAGCCACGACACACTGTCTCTGTGCAAGGCAGCCATGTGAGAAGGGCCCAAGCCCCATGTCTGCTCTGTGTTCTTCTCCCAGGAGGACACCTGCTTTTCCTGGAACATGCCCCAGGAACTTATCTGTTCAATCATCTGGCCTTGGATTTCTTTACCAGGTCTCTTGGTCTGCACACATGTCTCAGCTCTGCTCAAATATCCACCATGTCCACCAGAGCAGATAGGTGGAGCTCGGAGGCAACTTCACCCTCCTTGTTTGCTCTGAGAAGCCGTTGCAAGTGTTTCAGTCTGTCTGACAGCGTGGGGCTTAGCTCCTCCACCAAAAGCTTGCATCTCTCTTGACTCCCAGCCTGGGCAGAAGGAAAAGAGATGAGACTGAGAAAGAAGCATTACCCAGTACCAACAAAGAACTTCTCAAAAGTGGGGGAACAGCCAGTAAGCCGAGAACAACCATGGAGGTCAGCACCTCCCCACCCGAGGAGGTAAGGCAAAAATAGCATGTTCTGCTACTTCTCTCCCCAGCCTTCCTTTAACTGGGGGAAGCTGACCCACAACAGTAGTGATTCCTTAAGTTAAAGGGCAGCACCACAAGGGATACTGTTACAACTGCCAGCAGGAAAAAGCATTAACACCTCTTATTCCAGATTTGCAGAAAGCATTTCCCTCCCTGGAAATAAGTTATTTCCAAGGCGTAATTTTTCAGTTCTTTATTTCCCAACTCTATCGAACACTGCACAGCAAGGTAATTCCCACTAAAGGTTTTGTAACTACAGGAGGTTTGGCACCTGCACTCCTCAGAGCTACAGTTAATTCTCAGTACCACCCTTTCTTACCTCTTGAGCAGATGATGCAGGACTCTTTATCAATGGACAGGTGACAGTTGGGGTGGAGACCAGAGACTGGGGGAGGTAGAGAGGAAGACCTACGAAATCACCAAGGGGCTCAATGTCCTCAACTAGACATTGGTGCAACTGTTCTTCAAACCTGGGCAGAAAGATCAAGAGCACCAGTCAGATTGCAGCCTAGCTTTGCTCTTGTAACCAGTGGGTTAACCAGGAGTTTTGGGTTCAGAGGTGTCTGCAAGAAGGATCTGTTGTTCACAGTCATTTCCAACAAGGTCTGACATACCCCACTGCTATGACGAAAATCCATCATAGAAGCTTGTGGTACAGAAAGGAGCCACACAGACTGAAGACACCCAACTGATTGGGAAGGCAGCTCTGCTGGTTTGGGCTGGGATAGAGATAATTTTCTTCATAGAAGCTAGTATGAGGCTATGTTTTGGATTTGTGCTGAAAACAGTGTTGATAATACAGGGATGTTTTAGTTGTTGTTAAGTAGCGTTTACACTAGTCAAGGACTTCTCAGCTTCCCATGCTCTGCCAGGCGCACAAGAAGCTGGGAGGGAGCATATCCAGGACAGCTAACCCAAACTGGCCAACGGGGTACTCCATACCATATGACGTCATGCTCAGTATATAAGCTGGGGGAAGAAGAAGGAAGGGGTGGAATGTTTGGATTGATGGCATTTGTTTTCCTAAGTAACGGTTACGCATGATGGAGCCCTGCTTTCCTGGAGAAGGCAGAACCCTTGCCTGCCAATGGGAAGTAGTGAATTAATTCCTAGTTTTGCTTTGCTTGCGTGCATGGCTTTTGCTTTACCTATTAAACTGTCTTTATCTCAACCTATGAGTTTTCTCATTTTTACTCTTCCAATTCTCTCCCCCATCCCACTACGGGGGAGTGAGCGAGCAGCTGCGTGGTGCTTAGTTGCCACCTGGGGTTAAACCACAACAGCAGCAAAGACAAGAAACCCTTGGGCCCACCTCAAAAGCTTTAGTTCTTCAGCTTTGTGATCTGCATTGTTAACAGGCACCAAACTGACATCCTGAAGTGGACTTTATAGACATTTGTCATACTGCAGGACACACAGACTACTGTACGCACTGTACTGCTTTAGTTTTGGTGGCTTGATTGACCACAGACAGTTTCCAACCATCCCTCAAAGCTCCAAGTATTTCTACCATCCTGGACTGTTCCTGTGATGCAAGGAGGAGCTAGCAGGGAACCACACTGCACTGATGTGCTTGATGAAATCAGATGAAACTGGAGATAGCCTAGGCTGTTTTCTAGCACTGTTGGACTTCAGTTTCCCATTACATACAAGTTAGAAATTATTTACAGCCCCGGGCCAGAGTTACAAGGAAAGGATGCTGCTCTGGGAACTTACCTCCTGCTTTCTATTTTCTCCAGTTGCAACTGTGCCAACAAACGCTCTGGGAGAAGCTCCAGGCCCGAGGCTGTGTCTGTGAATTCATCTGCACTGGGAATGCTCTTTTCTTGACCTGACAGTATGCTCATGCCAGAACCATATTGACCTGGCATCATGGAAATGCTATAGGGTTTCTTAAAAGAGTTGGGAGATTTTATCCTTGACCTGGTGGGGGGAAGGGGGGGGGGGAACAAAACAAAACACAAACAAACAAAAGCACAGAAATTGGTATAAGCGTGTTAATTTTTCCCTACTGGCTTGAAGTTTGGCAATAACAGGGAGTAAGAATTGATCATTTGGAGACATAATTCCCTTGTACCAGGATCCAACATACCACCAACTGTGTGTGGGATTTGAGAGGAACTAATCTGACAGGGGGCTGAGATTCACCCCAAAGAAAGGTATCTACCCAACATCTCCTGCTACACAGCAGAGCAGCAGCTAAGCTTCCATGAGGGAAAAGAGATTGGCTTCACTCTGAGCAAGGCTAGGGAACTGAGCTAGACTCTTGAGATCTCAAATACTTTAATGCCACACAGCTCTAAGGCACCCTCCCCCCTCAACCTCTAGCATTTTCTCTGAGCAGTGGGACCTTCCTGATGTCTTCCCACAAGCTGGGGACAAAGCCTCCTTTTGAACTCAAAATACTGCAAAATTAACGTGTGATTACCAAAGACTAAATCTGCAAATCATCTAACAGGTAATTCATCTGTCAGGTCGAGGCTGCAACTGAAGGTAAATGTAAGGGAAGGGGCACTACTAAATAAAGGGCACGCTCATGATTTATCCCTATGCTCTTCCCCAACCTCACACTGTTTTTCCTCCATGCTTTGTGTATCTAGAGTACAAGGCTAATTCCAAAGCCTCACCAGTGTTTTCTTTAGCAGAAGTTAATTTCTCCATTTATAACGTTTTAAGCACCCCCCAAGCAATCCATTTCTTTGAGAGCCGAGTAACCCTGCAGAAATAAAATCTACTTACCACCCAGTTTCAACACACTCTTGTACATCATTTCAAGGAGATGTACAGAAGCATTCTGGGAGGATGCCGTATGCTGGTTTTCAGCATCTTGACGGCACTATATGTTCATCATATAGAGGCCCTGAGGAACCTCCTTGGAGTTTACTGAGCAACTGCGATGGCACAATGGACAGCTGAATGCTACTCCCACAGGTAGTGCCAGCAGCTGCCTCACCTCTCGTGGCTTTGCCGGATCTCCTCCTGCGTGCGCAGTCTGGCTTGTTCCCACGAAAAAGGGAGAGTGAAGTTCTTTAAATGATCCTTGAAGAAGTACACACGAATCTGACCATCTTCACTTACTGCTTCTGTGAATAAACCCAAACCCAATGTTTAATATTAGAACAGATTTTCCCCTTCAGAAGAAAAGCTGAGTATTGAAAAGCCAATTTGAAGAAAAATTGCATGTTCATTTTCAAGTAGCTTTAAGTTGTAATCTGCATGTAAAAAGGAGCCTTCTTGAACTGATTTACTGTTCAACAGATACCAGATTACTGGGAAAGACTGTAAAATGCTGCTTTATCTTAATTTTAAAAATTCTAGTGCATCCAAGTTCAGTGTTCAGTGGGTTAAATAATCATTTCATTAAAAGAGGCTCCCTATAGTTACGCCAAACAGGGCACCAAAAAAACCCCACACACTTGAAATTGAAAGCAAACAGAATCTGAGACAAGCTTCATTAATCCATGGAAGTGCTCATTAACAGTGGCAGCCTGCCATCCCAGCTGACTTGAGCTTACATGACTTCTGAAGCACAATTCTTGGCCTTTGGTTGAATGTAAACCCTCTCCTACTGGGAGAGAAGGGCTGAAAGACTGACCATATTCCTCCACACAGAGACAAAATTTTTAATCACAGCTGAAGTCAAGTCATAATCAACTCTAAAGACACACTCCAAAGAGCAGAAAGATGTGCAGTAAGCACAGTGTCGTTCTACAGCAGATCAAGACCATAGCTCCCTCCCTGCTACATATCACTCACTGCCACACATAAAGGCACCACTATCAAGTTATTAAACACAGTTATGCAAGAAGTATCATCCATGTTGTAGAAGGACATGCGATACCTGGAGCAATAGGCAGTTTGGGTGGTTTCCAGTCTCTCAGTTTATGATCAATGCAGACTGCCAAGATATCATCCCAAGGGATCTCATCAACAGAAGGTCCATCTTCCTCAGAGTTCCCAGATGTTCTGTTTTTCCACTTCTCGTAAGTTTTGCTCAGCAGATTCTCCACTTGAGATTGGATCAGTGGTTGAGTATGGGAAGAACTAGCAATCTGAGACACATACTGAAAAATCATGCAGCAAACAGGATGCCAAGGAGCTATGGAAAAAACAAAGTAAATTGCAAGAATTTATGACAGAGCCAAACTACCCACCTTACAGGCTGATAGTTCAACACAGCACAGGCACATCAGAGAGAATGATGTGCCACCAGCAGGATACCGCAGCACGAAGTACATACCACCTAATGGAGGCAGATCTAGGTATGGGATCTGGAAGGACAGCACAGCCTTCTTCAGCCAGGCCAGGTGATCAGGCATGTTCCACTGCAGGTGGGGCAACAGCTTGTTACCCCCAGGCTCTGAAAACTCAGTAACAGGCCATGACAAGTCACAAAGGTGCTCTGAGGATGCCACATCCGAAAGAAACTGCAGCACGCTGTTGTACAGCTCTATGATGAGCCCAGGCTCCTGAGATGGCAGGCCAGCTAAACGCCTCTCCTTCCAGTCATGGTAGAAGCGCTTGCCAAATTCTCCATCAATCCCATCCTCAACATACTCCCGAAGGGTCTGACTGCAGAGCTCAAGGGAGTCAGGGCATTGGGAAACCAGCCAGCCCACAGCCGCACAGATCTATGACACACGAAACAACCGGCGGTTGGAAACTGGTCTGCAGTAATCAGGACACAAAGGATTCGATCCTGCAACCTTAAGTTTGACGTAATAGTATGCAAGGTACTATGCAGCAAAATACAAACAAATCAACCAGCATCATCCCTGTATTTGCAACAGTGATTCTCCAACTAGGTGGTCACAAACTAAATTCACATGCAGCAGGCTCAGGAACAGACAGAAAGAGGCTGTTCACACCAGGTGCAGTTGTGCTGGGGAATTCCCTGCTGCAGGATGCTGGGGATGCCTAAAACTTATCTGGGAGAAATTGGACAGATTCACAGGAATTAGCCCAGGGTGACTATACCCAGAGAAGCCATGTCTGATCCTGGCAGTCCTTGAATTGCAAAGAGATGCAAGCTGTAAGGGTTTGTGGGGGAGCATCACTCTGGGCTTGTCTTGTTCTCACCTTCTTTCTTAGGCACCTTCTTCAGACACCATGAGAAGGGAACACGGGGCTGGAGCTGCTTTTAGTCTGAGACAGCTTGGCCATTACCCTCTCCCACCTCTCCAATCCACCCTGCTATGACTCACACACAAAAAACTATTTTACACTTGTAAGTATCATTTTCCATCATGGGTTTTTGATTAGTCTCCAGGCTACTATTGCCAAGCAAACTGAAGGACAAGGGGAGAAGCTGGTGTCTGGAGGCTGTCAGGGAGAGATCCATACAATCCTTCTTTGCATATGTTAGAGGATAGAGGCATCCCTCAGTCCCATCCACCAAGATGGAATAATACTGGGTGATCGCACAGCAGCCAGAAGAGCTACAAAGGGTCCTTTGCATTTTAGGACTGGGAGCTTAAGGGTACAAAGGCTCACCCACCACTAGCACTCGTCTGTAGGCAGCAACGGTACCTCTGCTAGTCAACAGAGGTGGGACAGGCAAGAATGGATTTACATAATCCACATATTTTGGTCTCAGTGCAGTTTTCAGTATTACACAGAAGAAACTACCTTTTATGTAGCAAATGCCACTGATCTCTAGTCAGTTAAAATAGACAGTCACGAATAATGGAAAAGTAGCAGAAATATTTCATTTCAGAATAGTTCTGGCTGATGTTGGAATCACTATTAACAAGCGAGTGCCCGACTTCAGCAAATTCAGGTGTATGAAAAAAGTGGTAAGAGAGCTTTTTGAACAAAAATGTTACAGAAACTTCAACAAAAAAAAATAACCCACTACACAAGACTCAGCTGCAATTTAAGCTACTGAGAACATAATAATTCCTTATAAGGCATTAGTAATTGAGAGGTTAATGATAAACCAGCCAAGTATCTCTTCATGTGAGTTGCTATTCTTACCCTTCTGGTGCCTTGTACGTCATTGATAGAACCTGGGAGCTCAACAATGGTGTAGTCTGAAATAAGCTGGGCTGAAATCAAGTCCTGCAGCATCAAACCTTAAAAATAAGAAAACCCGCCATATACTCAGAGACGGAACAAATGGGTATCTCCTACCCTGACCTAGACTCACACTCTGCATACATTCACAGCATCACTTCTCCATCCTTCCCTGCAGACTCTCAGGATCAAATACTGTGTGCAAAGGAAAACTGGAAGCCAAAAGAAAGTTCACTTCTTTCCATATTGATCAGTTCTTAAGGCCTCTGGATTTCTAGCAAAGCTTTGAAAAAGTATTGTACTTCAGTCTCTCCCTTTACTAGATGCTGTATTTGAGAGACTGTGCTAGTCACAACAGTTCTACTTGGGGCAGCCCTAAACTTTCACATTGTTTTTTCAAGGCCCCAAAATAATTACGTACCTTCTTCTACTTCTTTCTCTGTGGCCTCCTCTTCCTGACGGGGGACTAGAACCACCAGGGGAACTATCGGGTGGAAAGGTTTGGCCTGAAGCAACTGTTTCAACTGCAGCAAAGCTGAAAGCCAATAAACATCATCTTCTGCAACATCTTCACTCCTAACTCGAGGGGGCAGGAGAAGAATGAGACCACTGGTTCCAAGCAAGTCTTTTTGCATCTCAGCTGTATCAAGCTCAGAGTTGGACAGCGCACCATGTGCCACCTATACAAGTTACAAAGATGACAACAGTAATGTAGCTAAAGCTAAATGAAGCTATTTTCATATTGAAATCTGCAGTTTACTATCATTAGCATTCAGCTTTGTCATTCATTACCAGGAGCTCTACAAATCCTAAGACAACAAGTTATAAGACAGACAAACATGGATGTGTCCAATAGATGCAGGTGAGCACAAAAATGCACTTCAGCACTTGATTTGGCATCAGGAATTGAGATGATTGAGGTTTTAAGTATTGCACTGTCTTTAGGCAGGTATTTACTCAGTTGACTGGAAACAAGGACAAAATCCATTTTTTTTTTAGGCTTTTTCAGCAACCCCGTCCCTCCCAGTATCATCTCCTTCCGACTGACAGGACACAGTGTGAAAAGCTTCTGCACAACATCCACTGGAAAAGAGCACACCCTGCTCTTATGGCCTGTTAGGTATCACAAAATTGTTCTCACCTACCTTTACACACACACTGACTTTAATGCTTCTGCTCCCTTGCAAGCCAGGAGAATTAAATAACGTCAGTGTTTGAATTCTGCCTTCTGTAGTGTGTGAAGCATTTTTCTTCCAGCTTTTGTCTCCCATAAATTTGGCTTTCAACCAATCCACCAGTACCCTAGCAAACAATAAAGAGTGGGCTTTGGGGGTTTTTGTTTTAAAAAAATGGGCATTTTAAGGTTTTAGCACCAACGCTTCTAAGACACCACACTCCATCATAACCCCCAACCTTCATATTGCTTGGATTTTGCTAAATAGCTATTAAATGTCCTGACATTCTCCACACTGCTACATATCTCAAGGTTTTCTGTTTTCAGCATGAGCAAAAGGAATTCAATGAACAATGTCAGGAGAAGATAAGACTACTGCAGTAATTCTTTAGAGTGCTCTGGAGAAAAAAAACAAATTGGAAATTTGACATGGTACGGGAAAACATGCATCAAGGACTGTATACTACTACTCTTCTTCTATTTGACTGCCCTGCATGAGAAAGGGACCCAGCAATCAACTCTTTTACTTACCTGTTGGGATCATCCTCCGCATATTCATCATCATTTGGCAAAACCAACAGCACCTTCCAAAAAACCTGTTCTTGTTGAACTGGAATATGTTCAGTGATTAATGAGACAAGATCCAGGGGAGTCCAAGCTAAATCACTTAAAGAGAGACAGAAGCTGGTGAAAAGACCCCCTAGTGATCATTCCCACCTGGGGAGTGCTTTTTCTTGCTTTGAACAAGTTACAATACTGTAAGTAACTACCGTCCAGTTCAAACAGTCCAAAATTAGAGCTAATTCTTTAGATCTGTTGCCCATCTATTTCACCACAGACCAGATGCCTTCAAGAATTGCAGCTGCTAAATCTGTTACGTGAGCCTTACTTTGGGGATTGTGGAATCATGTCTAGTGCTTCACTTCCAACACTGCTTCAATACCCTGCTCCAATAAACACACAGTCCACTAGAGTGCATGACAAGCCATGAGAAGGCAGACCTCCTGCTGCACTTTAAACATCTAGATCAATCCCTTTGTGCCACAAGCCAGGCCGGTAACAGCTCATTTACTCCTCTCCCCCTATACCCTATCCCAGGCCCCATCCCACCCAGGTACAAAAAAACCCGTAATATCCATCAGACCCTTAAAGTTACATACACAGCAATAGGATTAAATGGCCTAACACTTTCATGAATTTATATTCCAGCTTCCCTTATCTCAAAAATACTCCCAGAAGGAAGGCTGCAAGTAGACACTTGAGTATGATTTGCCATTTCTTACTGACATTTTTGAGATCTCTGGCATTTCTGTCACAGTTTGCTTAGAAAGAAAACAAGGATCAAACATCAACGTACCTTAACAATTGCTGGTAGAAGTGCTGAACTTTAATTTCATGCACTGTCTTGTTTCTCAGCCAATTCAATCTGGAAACAAAAGATTCTTGGTTGTAATTTTTGGTATAAAACAGGTACTTCAACCAAATTTAAGAAACACTCACTAAGACCTGAGAAGTACTGCAGACACTTTAGAAAGCTGCCATTAATAGAAGAAGGGTTTCTTTAGGTTTGCAGTCTTTGTCATGGCATTTGTGCAGAAAGGGTCTTTTTGGGGGTATTAGAGAACAAACAGTTTTGCAAAACCATTAACGTTCACAATGAAGATTCGAAGAGGGCTACTTTGTAACTTACCTTCCAAAAAAATCAAACAGATTGCCCACTGCTGTTACTGTAAGTATCCTTACCTCGTGCAAGAGACCCCCAGCTTTCCTCCGTTCCCCAGGTTTACAATTCTCTTGCACAAGTTCTCCATGGTTATAGGCCACTCAGCACTGGGGGACAGTGCTTTCAGTTTATTTTTTGGATCTGCACAAGAGGGAGCAGCTGGAAACGCCCTCATTTGACGTTTCAACTTTGTTCGAGCTGCCACTGCCTCCCTCCACCTTTGGAAGAGAACAGATAAATAGGTCACATTAATAAACTCTTCTGCAGACTAAACAGGTTTTCTCATCTTTGCTCTTCAGACTGGACTGGCCTCTCAAATACCCCACAAGTCACAGTCTGCCCAGAGGCAAGTGTGAGGTGGTGCATGTGCGTGGTGCAGCAGGCTCAGGCTGTATTTCTGCATACAGCCACGAAGTCAGAGCTTAAACAGAGTGTGCACAGGATAAGACCTGCCAGCTGTACACATGCAGTGTCCAAAAGGGGCAGACTTGTGCCCTATTCAAAAAACCAATGCAGACAAAAGGGAGCAGCCTTCTGCTTAGCAAGCTGCACTTGCTCTCAGTGGCCAGAGATCACAGAAGGGAAGCAGGATTCCCACTCTTCTATCTCATCCCTTCCACAGCAGTCCTAGCTGTGCTCCCCAGGCAAAAGTTCAAGCAGTTTTCCTTCCCTGTTTTCAGCATGTTTACTCCTAGCACATACAGCGTTTTACAATGATCCGTTATAAAGCTTCTCTGATATCTCAAGCACTTGCTGAAAATGCTTTTGCAACATCTACTGCAGTAAGAAAGGTATGCCTCTTTTTTTCTTGTTCATTTTTCAAGAAACATTTAAAAAGGCAAATTCACCAACAAGGAGAGAACATATAATAAATCATTAGATGCTAGTCTATTTTTCTATGACCAAATGATTCAAAACATGTACCACTCAACAGTTTTATAACACAAAAATTTATTAATTGAAATCTTTTCTTGTGTTTCCCTCAGGCATTTTCAGGGCTTATAAAAAACATTCCTGCATCATCCAGTTTTCTTGAGTGCTGCATGTACATTTGTTTCATGTATCTTTAGGCTCCTCCTTAACCTTCTCTATCGCACCGAAGGCGATTTACACATGCCCTGAAGAGACACATGAACTCAGTTTTAGGACAGAAAGAACTCTGCAAGGGAAGGTGCTCCACAGTAAAGAGACTAGCCTGCTGCTTCCTCTTTAGCAGTGAGAAATACCACCTGAAACGCACCTCAACCTGACTGCACTGGGGCAGCACAGCACAGAGAGAAATGAATCTCTGCCTTGGAATAGCCACTGAATACTTAGCACACATCCAGAAAAAGAAGCATCTAACAGAAAGAATACAAGGAGAAGTTATTACAAGTTTCTAGATAGAATGAAGCTCAAATCTCCTACCAAGTTCATCACCTGACTGATGAGGTGTGCTCCCCTCCCTACATATATCTGAGTAACTTCTTAGAGGCTGGTAATAAGACTGTAAGTCTACCCTTATAGTGGAGACAAGATAAAAGCAAAGAGAACACAACCAGACAGCTGTACTTCAAACTCTATTAACCACTCCATGCCAACGCTCCCAAGAAAAGCAGTTGTGTCACAGGATGGCAACTCACCGTTGCAAGTACTTGCAGAAACACTGGAGCTCCTGAAGTGTTTCCTTAGCAATCTGGAAAATCTCATCCTCCAGAAAGAGGTCCATGATGTGACCACAGACTTCTTCTGAACAGCGGGCAATACGGGCTTCCCGGTCTCTTTCTAAGGCACATCTAGTTCAAAATGAAACAAACCAAGACCTCTAGTGAGGTGGAGACTGCAGCAAATGACAATATTGAGCTGCAAACAGGAAAGACCATCACATTCAGCAAAGGGGACAGATTTTCCACACTTCTACTCTATGGTCCTTCTAAATAAGACCTGTAATCAATCAGAAATCAATCAAGTTTGTTTTAGTGATCATGGGCTTCCAAAGAAGGGTCTACAAGAGAGCCCACAGCTGAGCCATAAGGCAGTCAGAAGAAAAATAAGCACACAGAGCAGCCTTGTCCTAGACAAAGCCTCCACCCTGGAGGACCGCTACTGCATGATACAGTGCGACTGCAAACTGGCAGCCCACTGTACAATCAAGTACACTTCCCCTCTCTTTAAGTAGCTTATTGAAGATGAACTCAGAGAAGGCCAAGCAAGAAGCCCACCACTCTGTAACAAATTCTAACCCTTAGGAAAGTGTCCTACAGCAACATATAGCATAGAGTATGTTGTACGTACTTTAACTCATTGGCTGAAGCTTCTTGAACGCTCTCCTTTATTACTTCTTCCATTAACTCCATACCCACCAACTGGCTCAACTGCTTTATCAACTGTTCTCTTTCCTGCTTTTGTCTGGAAGGACAGAGAAAAGGTTTATGGAAGTGGCAAGACAAGAGTGGCAAGATTTACACAACTGAGAAGATTTACACTGGCAAACCTGCCCCTTAGTTACACAGCGCTACACGCAGCGTGAGACAGTTTTTGGCTAAAATTGAGTTCCCACTAGCTGGTTTCTTTCTCTAAAGATAAACAGCTTTACATGGAGCCAGGTTTCCTTCAAAAATACAGATGACAATGGGGTTATTTTATTCTTACCCCAGTAAGCTACAGACAAGTAGCTCACTCATTAGGAAAAGTTCCTGCATACAGCAGGGCCAGGATGCATCTCCCTCTCTGGAAGCTCAGGGTGAATAAAAGTTCCCAAAATTCCCACCCACAATTTTCATAGTGGCTCTGTGAGGTCACCAAAATACTAACGAGCAGATCACCTGAGAACACGGAAGGGACAGCCTGTCCTGCACAATCCCAGGGCAGTTCAAGGTGAGACAAACTGAGTGCTGTTGGCATGGCAGAAAGACACAAGGACTGAGCACACATGCACTCACCTCTCTTCCTCCACTCTGCGCCTTTCCTCTTTGACACGCTCCCTTTCTGCGCTCAGCACACTTCCAGCCACTTGTCTGAGGATCTCCCCCATCACTTCAGTCACGAGTTCCTCCACGGTGGCCTCCGAGGTGCTGTGCAGAAACAGCAATTCTCTTTTCAAAGCCAGAAATTTTTCATTCAAAGCCCTATGTCTGTGCTTTTCTCAAGCATACTCTTGCTCCGTTGTGGTGGGCTGACTCCAGTCACCAGCCAAGCACCCACACTGCTACTGGCTCACTCCTGCCTCGGGACAGGGGAGAAAATAGGAAGAACAAAAGCAAGAAAACTCATGGATGGAGATAAAGAGACGGTAATAGGTGAAGGGAAAATAACCCACACTCCCACCAAGCAAAGCAAAGGCAGTCAGCCACCACCTCCCACAGGCAGACCAATGCCCAGACAGTCTCCAATCAATGGCCACCCTGGAAGCCAGAAAACCCCACCTTCTTCCTCTAACCCAGTTTTATTGCTGACCATGATATCACATGGTATGGACTTTGGTGAGTCTGGGTCAGCTGTCCCGGCCGTGTTCCCTCCCAGCCTCTGGCACACCCCCAGCCTACTCACAGGGGTGCAGAGTGGGAAACAAGGAAGGCTGTGACCCTGTGCTGTTCAGCAATAACCAAAACGTTGGTGTATTAATAACACTGTTTTTGACACAAGCCCACATCTACTCCACCAACTGACTTGGAGAGGAAGTGTTATTTGAAGAAGAGAAGCAGCCAGATCTGGACTTACTCCTCTTGTCCCCCTTCAGGCACCTTCCCTTCCACAACACACGTTTCTTGTGGCAGTGGTGTGAGTGTCATGCAAGGCAAGATTTATAGAGGTTCGCAGTTAGCCTTCCATTAGGCTAGCCGGTGTGCAACAGAGAGGTAGCAGACATCTGAAGAAAGGTCTGCTTTTCCCTCAACTGTATCAGTAAGACTATCTCCACTACAGACCTTGCCTTGCTTAGTTTTATGATCTTCACAAATGGTGCTGCTATGGCAAATTGCAGCTTTGATGACAGACTCCAGGAATCCAGCAATAAAGGCTCTTTACCAGATGGCAGCAGTCACGTAAGCCACTGCTGCTCTGCCGACTTCTCTGCACTCCCCTTTGATGACTTCGTGCACAAGACCATCCGCCACTTCGGCAATGTCCTACAACACAGCAGAGGAAGCAGCTGAAGCAAGATGCAGTCCTGCTCAGGATGGCCTGGGCACACACGTGAATTGGGAGCGAGGCTTTTCAGCCTTGTCTAACTGACTGTAATGGGCAGTGAGGCTTTTCAGCCTTGTTTAACTGACTAATTGGCAACATTACCTGCATTTCTACATACAAACTAAGCTAACTTAATCAATCGCAACAGCCTGGAAACTTTAGACTATCTGAAAGGTTAATAACAGCCCCAAAACAAAAGCAGCTTTCTGTATTAAATATGGGCAAGTCAAGTTAGGAAATAATAGCTAAGAAAAATGAATTTTCAGAGGGATTCCTATTTTCTTACTTGAGAGTTTCTCTCATTCTAGCTGATTTAATTCCAAATGACCATGTCTAATCCTCACTGAAGTGTAGCCAATTTAGGTAGAATATGGCAGCTGTACTTTACAAAGCAATGAGACACTTTGAGATGGGTTCAGCATTAGTACATATCTAAACGTGTGGGAGGGAGAAAAAGGGGAACAGCACAGATACACAGGGTACGCATTCAAGACCCAACATTAGTAGTCATATATCCACAAGAAGAAAAACTTTGTCATGTCTCATTTGAAATAAGTGCCATTAAGAAACAGCTCAATATTATTCACTAAAGCAAAGTTTACCTACTAAGTCAAAGATAATCACTTTCTACTATTGCTTTCTGACTCTCTCCTTAAAGGTTTCTCAAATAAATGCTAAACAGACAGAACTGTTTATCGTATGAAGGAGTTGGAGCAAGCACTAACATTTCAGGCTTGCATCTGAAATCACTCAAGACTTTCTCTTTTCAGAATACTCCAAGGAAACAACTTCTCAAAGTATCCAAAGCACCGAAGCGGGGAGCGTCTCCTTTTGACTCTACATAACACATGCAGATTCTGAAAAACTAAAACAACCTAAGAACTCAGTCACTTTTTGTTGTATGTCACAGATCCTTCCCAAATACTTCGTTATGGGTTTAAGTTTCCTTACTGTGTCTGTGTAGACAGGCTGAGGCTTTGAAGAGAGAGGCTCAGGTTGTCCAGCAGGTTGGGAGATCGCCTGCGCAGGAGTCAGCACTGGCACAAGCTGACGAGGTAACAGTGAGGGCAGAAGATGAGCTGGGGGCTGGACTCTTACTGCTGTGGCATCTAAATCCACACCTTTGCTTTCCACTCTTCCTTCTTGGGAGGCGGGGGGGAAGAGAAAAATTAAGGAAACCAGGTCAGTCACAAATAGAAGCAAAACTATTTTTATCTTCAAAAGCTGGCTTGTCTGATAAATTTCATCAGGTCATAAAAGAAGTCCATAACAGAAGCTTGCTGCCTTAAAGTTAAAAATATAATTATATCAGGGAAGCTAATTTATATTTATGAGTATTTTATACAAAACATTCAAAAATTTCATTGCACTTTACCTCCAATACCAAGTACATACATTTCCAATAAAACAACTGTTTTAAGTCAAGAACACCTAGCACCTACACCTCTTGAATAAATGCAAAATATCTGTACTTTCAACAAGGACAAAAAAAAGCATACGTTCAGCTAACTTGAAAAAACAACATGATTATACACACAGTGGGAACAAACAGTTGCAATACAAAATCTGAAAACTGAAAAGGGAAGTTGGCTGTCTGAAGTAGCCAAATATCTAGTTATTTCACCTATGTTAGCAAAATTGCGCCCTCATTACCGTTAGTGTGTTTCCTGTATTGGGAAATACATTTTATTAATCAGGTTGCTTCTTAGCTTCTACAGATACATAAGTACATATAAATCAAAACATGCTTTCATTACATCCAGATTTCCATGCAATTTCAACCCATATGAGCCAAGAACAGTTTCTGCTTTGTAAAATAAAACTCACATGGCTGACCCAGCAGTATGTTCAAGAGTTGTAGCTAAAATGCACATTTGCTCTTACCTGTTGCTTCCACGCTGGATTTTTGGCTACTGCTAGCTTGATCCACAGAGGTGCTTCCGCCAGTATACTTGTTCTGTCCATCGAAGCTGGACACAGGCACGTGGTGAGGCACTGAGGGCAACAGCCCACCATTTACAATTTCCCCAACCGAGACAGTTAGCTTCTGGCTGACAAACATCGATTTACGTGGTTTGGGTAATCCGTCTGGCTCCAAGAAAGCTGAGCGATTCAGCTCTACATAAGCACTGGGGAAAAATAAAAAACAGGAGTACATCCTCAAAGCTCCAGTAACCTATAGGTTTTCAGTTGGACAGCTTAGCAGGGCAAAGCGAGACAGGTACTGGGCACTCAGGATTGCTCCCTGTAGCCCGGATCTCGATCTTTGCCTGGAACCAGAGTAGGGAGAGCAGAGAGCACTGTCCTCACAGCTATCCTCCCAGGACAGAGTACAAGCTGCACTAACATTTCTGGGCACCCTCATGGACTATTTTATCTCTTCTTTTAACCTTTATCCACTGTGTGTATTCTCCATGTACATTTTACCTAGACTACATCCCACAGGATAGACGCCAAGACTATCTACAAAAGTAATTTTAAAAGCTTCAACCTTCCTCCAATCTTGGCACCTGTAGTCTGGCTAATTTATTATATCAAACAGAATGTTAGCAGGAAATAGATCACTAACTGGCATGCTCAAGTTTTTTTGCCTTCACCAGTCTCTGGAGATTGCAAGTCTGTATGAGCACACCTTACAATATATGTATTTCCATGGCAGACACACTTATCTGCAAACCGTTGGCCTCCAACATCCTCTAAAAACTGGTTTGCACTGCTCAGCTTCATCCCACCCTACATGCATCACCATAATGCCAGTTTCCTGAGAAGCAGACCTGTATCCTCATTTCCTACAGAGCTGCAATTTACTACAATTCAACTGCAAGATAAAAAACTAAAACAATTTTTTTCTACTGGGTTATCCACAACGTCTCTTTCTAGGGAAGAAGTCCCTGGAGTCCAATGGAGACAGAGCTCAATATACAGTCTCTCCTTTGGGGGAAATGTTTCTCTCGTTTTTCACCACCTTCCAGAAGGCTGAAGGAATTTTGTATCCTTGAAATCCCTTGTCACCTTATCAAACCAAGTAAAAAAAGATGTGCAAGTGAAAAAAAAAAGCTATTGTGGGAAGTCACCATAGTTACAGGGATACAGACCCCATTTCTTCAGGGAAAGATTATAAAATTAAAGAACTTTTCATAAGTACAGCAATAAAAATAGGCCAGATTATTAAAATTTGCACCCAACACTATCCTAGTGCTTTGCTTACAGAGCCCAGCCCCCACCCTTCACATGTTCTTTTCTTTTTCTGGTTGCAAACTGCAGGAGCAGCCCATCCACATTAACGCTTCACCTAACATCGCCCTAACCCCACTAGGCATCTTAAGGCACAGACACCCTTTTCCTTACACTTACCCATCAGATACACTCAGGCCATAATAACTTATAAAATCGGTTGCTTCCTCACAATCTTTGAACAGTAGCATGCGGACCAGGAGATCCAAGGGAAACACTGTACATCTTTGGGTGCTCACAGTATAGGCAATATTGAGAGATTTGAGAGCATCTTTACGAATCTGGGGGAAGATAAAAGGAAGAGCCACATAACTACTAAGTTAAAGACCCCAAAATGTACTATAAAGTGTCCTATAAACATGAAAATCATGTTTAAAAGAAATCAGTACTTTGTCATCAAATATCCACACAAACTACTATTCAGATTTAACTTTCTTTTTAAATTCTATGCACTTGCTTTCTAGTTTCTGCTCCTCTTCGATGCTGCTCATTTTGAGCATATCCCTTTGTGATTCCTGTGCAGAAGAAAAGGCTTGCAAGGGCTTCTGAAAGTGCAGGTTGATATTTCCTTTGCAAAAGTCTCAGGCCTGCTTCTCTGCTTCCCAATTATTTTCAGGGGAAATAATATGTATTTGTACACAGTTATGGGAAAAAAATGCTGAGAAGAGCATTTTAGTATTTGCCTTTTATATCACGACAGAAAACTCTTGAAAAATTTTTAAATGCTTTTTTAAAAGAAGCAAGAATAAGATTATTTTTAAGGCTAAATATCTACCAAGCTTTCTGCTAAGATTTCCTCCCAAAAGTCCCAGACTGTTTTACTGATTAACACTTCAAAAAATATCCATCTGCCTTTTTCTCACCTGGTTGAAATAATAATGTAAGAGACAGGCATTCAGATAGGAAGCTGCTTGCACTAACTTGAAAAACCTCACAAAGTTGTTGCTGTTTAATGCAGCAAAAGCTTGAACTGCAAATCTAACTTCAGGAGAGTTTCTAACCTCTGGATGGAACTGCTGTACTTCTCTGTGGAGACAAAAGACAGAGACAAACCTTTTGCTTCAATATTAACAATCACAATTCAGTAGCAACCTGTAACAAAATGGAATTAAAATTAGGAGCTTTGAGCAAGACATGCAACTTCTGTCCAAAACAAATGGCTACAAATTAAATTTGCAGCATTATTTACTGATCATTAATCTTCTAATGATGCTTGCATAATCAGCATGTTATTATTTAGGTACATTACTAACATCTAGGGAGAAGGCAGTTAAGAGATTGACCAGAAAAGCAAAGCATGACTCTGCCCACAAAAAAGTTTTTTCTTGGTCCTACTGCAGTTAAAGCAGTGAAGCTTGGATACCACTCTGGGAAGAGAAAAAAATTTTCCTTGATTGAGAACAGTGAAGATTTAACTTTTTTTTTTTTGGTTGCTTTTTTTACTACCTGCAGAAGCTCTAGTGAGTTATTCAAGGCGATAAAACAAAGCTTTTTTTTTCTTTTCTTAAAAAACACACTTTTTGAAATGACCTATTGAAAAATTCAAATAGAACATTACCACAGTACATTACTTTGGCAAAAAAATTTTGCAACTAAGATCTTCACTTCCATTACAATTTTTCTGGACTTAATCCTATTCTCAATTCTTCCCAGAGGCAAAGAGAGAAAACAAGTGATATCTGTTGTTCCCACCTGAGAATATCACCCTTGTTGAGATTCAGCAAGACATTATAACCTCTGAACTCTGCTTCACTCTTGCAGTAAATCCCCTTGTTAGCCAGGTCCTGATACATCTCTTTCAAGCTCTGCAGGCATTTAGTCATGTTCTCATTGTTGATTTTGGCATCAAAGGCGGACATGGGCTCTTCACACAAGTGGTGAGCACAATGGATGTGAAAGCGAGTGCACTTCTCAATCAGAGACACCATCAGTGGGTTGCAGAGATGTTGCTGGGTTATATCCTAAACAGAATGATAAAGAAAGCATTGCATGTATTTTTAAACTACAGCTGAAGAGCACAGTCATCTGGCATTACCTTTGGAAAACTCATTTCAACTGTGCTTTGAGTCACTTTGCAATTCAAAACATTTGCATTACTATTGCTTTTTGCTTCACTTTTTACAGCATTATGTGGTCTTTTGCTTTCTATCAGCAGACACCTCCACTCACCACCGCTCACCTTTCTTATTCCACGAGTTCTGTTCCAGACAAAGTCATACCATTCTCGGTAGTTTCCTTCTCCTTGATCCATAATGTTTGTCACTAAATAGTCCATGGTCATGCTCAACACCTCAGAGGGTCTCAATTCATGGGGCAAAGGTTCCTCCTGATCTGCTGAAGACCTGCTATATTCCTTGATTGCTGCCGCATGATCTACCTGCAAGATGTGGAGAAAAGAATCAGAGTCCAAGGAGTATGTTCACCTTTTCAGGAATACAGAGGATTTCATCCCATCTATGCCTTTTCTTCATTAAGGAGCAGACTATTACAGGAGTTTCTCCACTGTTCACACTAACAGCCCACGTCCATTCTGCTACGATAGCAAATATATTTTATCTTCTTTTATGACAGGATCCTAAGTGTTGACTTAGTCTCAAACTCATAACCTTCAAGACAATGAATGCTGCCCTATAGTTTTAGAACTATAGTTCTAAAAGCCTGTCTGTAGCTAAATAAAAGACATGACTTAGAGTGAAAAAGCAATTCTCTAGTCTTCCTGTTTTACAACGGGGAATTGAAAGACATTAATGAAATGGCTTCCAGAACTTTTCCACCAGAATTAACCCTGTAATCAACTAAACAACACTGACAGCTTTATATAAGCAGCAAGCAAACAGATGTCCTGGGAACAACAAATCACTCCATACAGGAGGACTCATACCTTGTCAGATCCTAGAAACAATTCAAAGATACTGAGCTGGTTTCTCGTCTCCCTCATGTAGCGCTCCTTTTCAGGACACATGTCTGGGCAAGTGCCAACAACAGTTTTTGCTTTGCCAAGATCGGTCCTTTTTATTCGAGCTAAAAAAAAAAAAAAAAAAAAAAATTGAACAAACACTAAGCATCTCTCGTTTTTGTTTTCATGACAAGCTATTACCCTGATGTGCCAACACAGCCCTAAGCATGCCAGATGCCTCAGCTGGAGTCTGTACATTGGTCAATGGATGGATGTCAAGAAGTACATTGCTAGGGCAACAGTTCACAAAAAAAGCTGGTGGGAAAAGGTCTCTAGAGATTCCCATCCTGCCTCTACTCAGAGCAAGGCTGTACCCACACTTTGGCGTGGTCAGAAATGCACAAGGATGGGGTTCCCCCACTCTGGGGCCTGTCCCAGGGTTGCACCACTCCTTTGGGCAAGTTTCTCCTACCATCCCACCTGGAGATCAAGAGATTTGCTGAAAAGATTGAAGCCTCTAGAAGATACCCAATGTTTTGTTCCTAACTAAGCACCGGCAATTTCACAATTCCACGTCAAGTGGACGAGAGATCTGTTTGTCAGTATTAAAAATAAGATCTTAAATTAAAAGTAGGGTCAGCTTTGAAGTGGCAAGAACAGGATGGAAGGTTTTACAACCCAGCACTGTGAAACAAAGGGCCGTTTCTTGAAATAATTATCAGCTGTGTAGTAGCTTGAATTTAGAGAAGCACAGTTAGGCTTTGGGTAGCTTTCTTCAAAGAGCCTGCAGGGATGTAAATGTCCCTACATAGTCTCCTTCACAGAAGATGAACAGTCTACTATTCACTTTCCACAAGAAATATGCATGTGCAATAGATAAAACAGATTTTTGTGTGTTCTACAAGAAATTAATGTATATATGTACAATAAAAGAGTATTTTAGAGACTGCTCTGTGTTAAAGTCTCTTTTTAAAGCCATTTCCGTAATGTCAAAACAGCTTTGCAACAGACACCACTTACTTCTTTCCAGCAGAGAAGTAGATGTTACACTCATTAACTTGTGTAATTACCTTGTCGCATGATTTTGTCCCTTTGGTCCAAAAGACGGTATCTTTCTTCAGATGTCTCGGCCACTAATCCTACCAGGTTACCAAGAGATGACAATGAAGCTCCCAAGGCCTCTGAGCTCTGCCCTTCAGAACTAGCATCAAACAGATCTGCTACAAACTGCAGCGCCTTTCGAAGACCAGGCTTCTTTGCCGGAGAACTAAAAACGGAAGATTTTTTATCAATAACACACTAATGCGTGCCCCAGCCTTAATCAGTTCACTGTTCTTTAGGGCATCAATATCTCTGTTTATAAGAATATTCTGTTCACAAGGCAATATATCAAATAAACGAAGTACATATCAACATACTAAGGTTGTTATGAGCTAACACTAGCAGTGGGAGTTTATCTGTTTAAATCCTCAGCACTACCTTGACAACACTCCCAAGCATTCTTGATTGTGGTGAAAGCCTCAACCTTTGTACAACAGAAATGGTATTACTGAATTTGTCTTAGAGGGAACAGAACCAGGTGGCTGTAGCAGTATTTTTGCATCACTATGGCGCAGCAGTTTGCATTTTAAGCCAGGAACTAGCCTGCTGTTTGGTGTGAAAAAAAACAAATGCTTTTTATAGCAACAGAGATTACGAAAAGATTTTACAGGGCCCAGATACAAACATACTTTTTAAAATGAAGGAACATTCATTCCTTCACAACATATTACTAATTTTATAATTATATTACTACACATACCAAATTACTTTTGTCAAACTAAACACACCATTAAGGTACCACAGAAAGATGATAACCTTGCCACTTCAGCAACTCACACGAAACAGGAGGCTTCCTGTACAAAGACCATTCACTTGAAGTGAGATTAAGACGACAATCCAAACTCACCAGCTACTCTGAAAAGGGGATTCTCATTCCACAGAACTGTAATTGCCTACAAATGAAACTACTCACTTCAGAAGCTCATTTAATCATGACCACAGAACAGTGTCATGACTGCTTGGTCCTAGTTTGGCTCTGCACCGTTTCATTCAATTCCCTTATGCCTCACTATTTATTGCAGGTGTTGTTACTCACGTTGTTATGAACAAAACATTCAAAAGAAATACACAGACCAAATTAAAAGACCTTAATAATAAGCAGTTAGAAGTATCTTTCATAGAATCATAGAATCTCATTAAGGTTGGAAAAGACCTCTAAG
>NW_009187569.1:0-430 GCF_000690835.1 Fulmarus glacialis
GGGGTCACCCAGGGGTGCCAGTCCCCTCTCCAGGAGCACCCAGGGGTGCTGACCTGTCCCCAGGGGCACCCAGGGGTGCCAGTCCTAGCTCTAGGAGCACCCAGGGGTGCTGGTCCTGTTTCCCGGGGGCACCCAGGGGTGCCTGTCCCCTACCCAGGAGCACCCAGGGGTGCTGGTCCCAGCTCTAGGGGCACCCAGGGGTGCTGATCCTGTTTCCTGGAGGCACCCAGGGGTGCCTATCCCCTCCCCAGGAGCACCCAGGGGTGCTGCGCCATACCCAGGGGCACCCAGGGGTGCCACACCCACGTCAGGCAGCACCCGGGGGTGTTCGTCCTGTCCCCAGGAGCACCCAGGGGTGCTGTTCCCGCACCTTGGGGGCACCCAGGGGTGCCTGGCACAGACCCAAGGGGCACCCAGGGGTGCCAGACCC
>NW_009187570.1:0-285 GCF_000690835.1 Fulmarus glacialis
CATGACACCCATGGGGTGACCCATGGCACCCACTGCCCGGCCCAGTGCCGCCCACGCCCTGCACCCATGGGCACCCCGGGTCACCTGGGGGGGCCCTATGGGACCTGCTGTCACCCCGTGGCACTTGTGGGTGCCCCATGCCACCCCACAGCACCCATGGGGTGACCCACGGCATCCAGCAGCACCCATGGGAAAGCTATGGGGGGTACTTTGGGGACACTGGGACAAACTTGGAGCCACCCATGGGACACCCTGGGACATCCTGGGGCCATCTTGGATGACTCT
>NW_009187570.1:412-728 GCF_000690835.1 Fulmarus glacialis
CCCTCTGATCTCCCTGGTCCACCCTGGGACCACCTTGGACCATCCTGGGGCCACCCAAGCCCAGCCTGGGTCACCCTGGAGCCATCTTGAACCATCTAGGGCCACCCAGGGCCACCCTGGACCACCCTGGGGCCACCTAATATCACCCTGGGTCACCCTGGACCACCCTGGGATCACCATGGGCCACCCTGGGACCACCTTGGACCATCCTGGGGCCACCCAAGACCAGCCTGGGTCACCCTGGAGCCATCTTGAACCATCTAGGGCCACCCAGGGCCACCCTGGACCACCCTGGGGCCACCTAATATCACCCTGG
>NW_009187570.1:875-1146 GCF_000690835.1 Fulmarus glacialis
CCATGGGCCCCCCTGGGACCACCTTGGACCACCCTGGGGCCACCCAAGACCAGCCTGGGTCACCCTGGAGCCATCTTAAACCACCCAGGGCCACCCTGGACCACCCTGGGGTCACCATGGGCCACCTGGGACCACCCTGGGACCATCTTGGACCATCCTGGGGCCACCCAAGAGCACCCTGGGTCCCTCGGCTCACCCGGCCTCGCGGTGCAGGAGCTCCTGGAGGTGGAGGCAGCGGGCGCGCAGGGCGGCCTCGGCGGGGCCCGGGGGC
>NW_009187571.1:0-22447 GCF_000690835.1 Fulmarus glacialis
TCAAACAGGACCTGCCTTTCATGAACCCACTTGGGGTGAAATAGCCCCATGCAGGAGTACATGCTGGGCTATGACCGGATGGAAAGCATTTTTATGGGGAAAAAAATCTAGCCGTCCTGCTGGACAATAAATAGAACAAGAGTTGCCATGTGCTCTCTTGTGAAGAAGGCCAACCACATGTTGGTCCATATAGGCGAGAAATGTGTACAATATGTACTCCCCTCTATTCAGCACTGGAGCACAGTATCACATTTCGGGCTTCTCTGTACAAGAATAATATTGACAAATTGGAGAGAGTCCAGTGGAGCACCATGAAGACAATCTTGGGCAGAAGAGCAAATGAGGGGAGGCTGAAGAAATGGGTTAGTTTATGCTGGAGAAGAAAAAGAAGGGGGAAATTGCTATCTTCAGCTACCTAATGTGAGGGGATAGAGAAGATGAAGCCAGACTCTTCTCAGAGGTGCATAAAGATGAGAAGCGCACAGATGAGAAGCACAAAGATGAGAAGCACACAGGGAAGATGAGAAGCACACTCCACACATGTGGAGTTCCAATTCAGTATAAGAAAAGAAAAAAAAATCACACCATGAGGTTAGTCAAATATGGGAATTGCAAGGCTATGGCATCCCTATACGTGGAGATTTTCAGTCCTTGGTTGGAGAAGACCCTGGGCAATATGATCTATCCCTGAAGTTGGATCGAATTTGAAGTTGGCCCTGCTTTGGTGGTAGTGGTGAGGAACAACCAGGTGACCTCCAAAAGGCCCTTTCTGCATGAATTATTCAATGATTCTATGATGAACACAACCTTACTTTTATTGCCTGCCTGGTGAGTACCCTTTCTTCCCAGATTTTGTTTCTTTATTACCATAGTAGAGACTGTTTTCATCCTGAAGTGGGCTCTGAGCCATGAAGAAACCAGGCCAAGCAACATTTCTTAGTTACTCATCAAATTGATGCAAGATCAACCCACCAGCTGTCTTAATGTCTCAAACCTCTGGAGTCTGGCCAGAGTTCTGGTACTGCTTCTCAGTGTCCTTAGCCAAGTTCTCAGGCTGCAGAGCTCTAGCTGTCATCCTCTCCAGAAAGTAGGGATCTAATTGCCTATTTTTTGGCTCCAGGACCAACTCCTATAAATTGCACTAAAATTTTGCACACCTTTTCCCAGTTTTCCCTCAGGAGACTTGTGCTAATTTTTAGCAAATGGATTCATGAGAGACAGACTTGAGAGAATTTATGGGTTTTTTTTAATAGAAAGATAAAGCATGGAAAAGATGAAACTTAAAAAAACTGAAAATGAACAGAAATTTATGCTTTCTGATACAGCTGACTCTCCATTACACTGTCTTAAATCTAGCCTGCCTTTTCCAGCTTTGATGTTTTCCTACAAGTAGAAGTGAAGCCAAAGCTCTCCAGAAGCCTATTCGGCTGTTTGTCCAAAGAGCCTCATGTTTCTTTCTCTCCTTTGTCCCTTCTGCTCCTTTATTTCAGTATTTTTTCTATTCTATTTCATTCACTGTCTTCAGCCTTGAAGATGGGGAAAGAAGAAAAATAGTTTGGGAGGAATTAATTCTCCTATAGTGGGCAAACATATATTCTTTGTGGTTTGATTGGATATGTTTTGGAACCCTGTTTCACATCCTAATTTTCTGGAGCATACAGTTTGGAATATGGGATTCTGAAAGAATAAGGTGTCAAAACCCCTTGTGCAACTTCTAGAGTTACCATTTCTGTATGTTACATTCTGTATGTACATTAATGATACAGGTTGGCCTTCAAATGCGTTTTTGAAATAAATCATCCAAATATCAGAGGTTCCATCTGTTTAGTACTCCATTCCTCATTTGTTCAGAATATGTTGGTTAATTTATTTTTGCAATCAAAATGCAGATGAAGAAGTTGACAGCCATTCCCCAGTATATAAGGCAAGTAGATCCAAGGAATTTATATTATTCTCACTCTTAAAAGGGTTGGCTGTTTTTTTCATAGTGCATATTTATTTAGCGCTCTATCTACACAAGCAGACATGTAAGACTAGAAAGCTAACTGTTCTCTGTCAATAGCCACATATAACATTTTAGTTTATAGTAGCAATTACAGGATGTGGTTGCCACAATAACAAGGGACTGGACTCAGGGGCGGGGGGAATTTCTGCCCTACATTCCTGTATGTCATTCAGCATTCGGCACTCATATTACATGAAGAATGATGTTGGCTTACCCACAAAAGTGGGAACTTTTGTTAATGATATTTTTAATACAGGTACTGTTCTTTTTATGCTGATATCCAATTTCATGGAAAAGAAAGAAACCAGCTAACTTGTAAAAGCTCAAATAATTAATGTGTTTGAGTCTCCTATCAATGTCAGCTCCTTGGCTAAAGTTAGAAAAGATTAAAGAACACCTAATTTTAATTTCAGAGGTAAGCAGAGCTTTTATATATTCTTTTTTCAGTGTCCTACAATCTGCATTTTAATATCTTGCTGATATTCTAGTTTCTACTAGGAAGAGACTGTGGCATGTCACTGTCTTCTGTAGGTATCAAATTCACCCTCTCTTTCCTCTTGTTTTATTTTATAATCTAAGGATTCGTTATTTTCTCAGCTACAGTACACATAATTATTTATTTTATTTCCTAATTATTTTCCATGGGTGGTCCTTCATAAAATATTTTAATTGAACTGGGAAAAAGGAAAAAAAAACATCTGGCTGACACGTTTAGGTTGGCATCTGCAAAGAGTTGTATACTGTTCAGTTGTTTCAGATTGGGAAATAAAGAATTCTTTATATGTTTTGTGGTTACTTGAGTAACATTCAAAAATGCAAGTATTTTGAACTCTCTAAATAAAACTCCATTTCATCCCTTTCCAAGTTAAGATTCATTCCTAATCTAACAAACATCTGAGCATTTTGAATTCAGAAGTCTTCATTTTTATTTTGTAGAAATTATTTAAGCTTCAGAAAAGTAACCAAGTTTAGGAAGAATGCTCACACTGGCTACTCATTTTGCATTGCTTATTTACAAAAAGATGCACATTTACAAAAAGATGCACACAAACAAGCAAAACAGAAGATCTGGACCTGTTCTTGAGTCAGAGGCCCTATATTAAGCCTGAAAATAATTTGTCCAACTTTCCTAAAGTTGATAAATGGGTCTTGGATGAAACTCTGAGTTTAATCCTCTTCAGAATCTCTGAACAGAAGAACCCAGAGTTTAAACTCTTGTGGTCTGTGTGGATTTGAAGCTCCACTAGCAGTCCTTGTTACCCGCTGCTAATTTGCCTCTCTTCTTACTTTCTGACAAAGTAGTTTAATGGTAGTAAAGCTACTAGGGATATTCCCAAAGCTCTTCCATGTTTTCTTTAAGAAGCTTGAGGTTACACAGAGAATCCTATTAGACCTGTGCCACCCTACTGCAGACTTATCAGAGTCCTGATGGAAGGGGTGATAGTGGCAGAGCCACTGATACGGCGTGTGTGATGGAGTCTGGCACACAAGGACAAGCAGTCCGTATGTGTAGCCGTGTTTGTAATCCTAGGGCCAGGGAAACCCAAATGAGAAATAGGCAAGTGAATCACAAAACACAGAAGTCAAACAGTCTAAATGAAAGAAAACTTGACAAGGGAAAAATATGTAATGTCAAGCAATACATGGTCATCCAGAACCTAACCATAGGTGTGGGCTGTGCTTAGCCTGAGAACACCAAACCACTTCTTAGACGTAGCAGTTGTCAAGGGAGAATTCGTTTTCCTGCCTACCTGCTCCTTTGGCAGCCCACCGCAGGCCCCCCTCCAGCTGGGCCCCAAGGCTGTGTCTCTCTCATAACATTAACCTTAGCTCTGACGTGATGGAGGGGTCCGAGGACCCTTTCTACAGCCCAGCCCTTCCCTTGGCAGCCCCTTCGCAGCCCCACCCTAAGTGGACCCGTAAGTTTCGTGTCTCTCTAGCTATAAATAAGCTGAGGTTTGTAACGGGAAAGTAGTGCTTTTGCTAAGAGAAGGGGAAAAACCCCACCAATTCTAAGTTTGAGGAGGTTTTTAAGCAATTTTTTTGCCAGCAGGTTTCCAACTGAGTGTTTTAACTCTTTCAGCTTACTGTCTTTGTCAGCTGCAGGCAGTGGACTTGATTCGGTTTCAAGTTGGGTTGTTATATGGGAAGATCCTGGCTAAATATACGGTGTAGAGGCTTCCCTGGGGTCCCAACCTGCTTTTTCTGATTCCACTGCTCTCAGATTTCTTCCGGTGCCGTAGAAGGCTTGTATGAGCTCATCTACATTGAGCAGAACTGTTGCAAGGAACAGTAAAAACGTTTTGGCACAGAGCAGGCAGAGTGAGTCAGCCACCCAACCATGGACGGGTTCAGTGACGGCCCTTGTGATAATTGCATACCGTGGTTAGCAGAGGCAAAGAGGATGATGCATGAAGTTCTTGTGTTGTTAGTGTTCCCTCCTGAGAGTGTTGTTTTTGCGGGGTGGAGTAGAGAGATATTGGAAAGGTTGGCGATATATCTGCTGCCAAGTTTCAAAAAACTACCGGCTGCCATCATCAAAGCAGCTACCGGATGTTGATCCCCTAATTCTGGCTAAACTCAATAGCAACAAAGGCAGCTATATTTTGTCTGCAGGACTATAGTTAGAAAAAAGTACAGTGCAGAATCGCTAGATTTGGATCTAAGGAATGCAGTGCTTATTTGGACGAGTCTTCAAAAGCCACAACAAGGTACTACACCAAAGCCACAGTTCTGGGCTGCCAGATTCTGGCATTCAGGACAGTGATAAAAATAAAAGAGCTCTGTCTTGCTTTGTGCCATGCATTCTTGTGATTTCTTCAAGCAAACAAGGAGTTGGAACTCAGTGAATACACGTACAAACAAAGTAAGCTGTGTTCGGTATTCAGCAATGCTTGTTGAATAGTTTTGGGCATAGAGCCCACAGTAATGAATGGAAAACTTTGATCAGGACATCTGTGGCCTGCCCAAATCATTTAGTGGGATCTACAATTCTGCCGGGAACATCACTCGATGGCCCTATTAACCAGGGATGTTGGAGCCTTCCTTCATTGTGTACATTCTCCCAGCACACTCGTCAAGTAGGAGTCATCAATTTTTATTGGATAGAAAGCTCTGAAATGGCTTATTCAAGGACATCTGAGCCCTTAAGTTACCCTTACATTTATCCTGCCTCACTGGGAAAAAAAGTTTAACGGATCTCTCTGGACGATGAGAAGATGAATGTTGAGAGCATTAAGTCAGAGGCTTGACTTCACTTCTAGCACACATAACTCTCAGTTCCAGCTTGACTCTACTTAACTTGCTGTTACAAACATCTTTTTTTTTTCTCTAGATTACAGCCATGGCAGTTCTGTGACTCCAAACTGTTTTCTCCATGTTGCTCACCAGGGCAGGTTTATCCGTGAAAACTGTCAGTTTCTGGAGGATCATCATTTTTTCCCCTCTGCCCTGTGTATTAGTGGTAAGAGGAACCTTTTTATAAGGCTGTGAAAATCACAATAACTGCCATCCCAAGAACCATGAAAACACTGCTGCACTGTAGGTGGCCCTTATAGATGTACTGAATTTTCACTTTAATTCTTGTCCCCTTTGCTTTGTTTTCAAATATTCTGTTTTACACGTCATACTTGATTGATAAAGCACTGTCTGAAATAATCCCAAGGTGGCTATTAGTCTGGTCTGGTCACACACCCCGACCCCAGCAGTGACGTGTTGTAGAAACAAAGTCATTCTCCTGCCTTCTCAGTTCTGTTTTGGCTTTCCTCTATAATGAAGAGAGCATGGTCATGGTATGTTAAACAACTGGATACGAGCAACATATACATTACCATTATTCTGCTTCTAGCTAAAGCTCCGAGATTAATATAGTGGAGAAGCCTGGGTAAGAATTTACTGATAGTTTCCTTTTGCCATAAATTCAGCCTAAAAAAAAAACCACAACAGCTGAAATGGCACAGCCTTTGGCTGAGGAAAAAATAGGCACATTTATAATATCAAAGAAGACTTATGAAAATATCCCAGCTGGATTTTGAAAAATGTAGGAGGGAATAGAGTAGAACAATTGCATTTCTGTTTATATTTGCCCAAGAAAGTAGCCCACTCTAAAGAAATGTTTACGGAAGTGAATGACTCAGAGAGTGTCTCTTAGAGGCAGGAGGTGTAAGGTGTCTGAAATTCCTTTGAGTTATAACTGCTTGTTAACAACAGGATTTTTTGGTAATTATTTCTGCTCACAATACACAGAAATTTAATGTACGTTGTTTTACATGGAGAAATTTTTAGAATTCACCCTTTTTCTCCATTTACTTTATAATAAAGAAAAGGCCATGGTATAGTAAAAACATGGCTAACAGCAAAATTTTCTTTAATTATTATTCCGCCACTAGAAAATGGAGAGCATTTTCTTACAAACCGGAAGATTTTTTATGCAAATGTTTATTCTATTTATAGCATCAAATAAAATTGCAAGAAGCCATCTTTCTGGCTGTAAAGACTGAGTGTAGTGTTGAGAGGCAAGTCTAATTATTAACCCACAAATATTAGTGAGGATTTTTGTACTATTCAATAAATTATGCATTTTATGTTTAACTTGTGACATAAAATATGTATGAATCTAAAATCCACATCCAAACAAAGCAAGCTTCTACTTTATCTACTTCTAAATTTTACATTTTGAGTCTTTGGTTTTAAATGCCAAGATGAAATTACTCAGAGCATTAGCATCTATTTTTTCAGAGGCAGTGATGATGCTGAGACCCTGCTATAACAACATCATTTAACAGCCATTCTTCTCGTGTCCTGTAGAAATGTATTTGTAAGCGTCACAAGCTGCTAGCAAAAGCTGACTTTTTAATAGCAGCCACTATCCATCCTTTTCCTGAATGTGATTTAAAGACGTTTGTTTGATGGCACGTTCAAATAAAATAATGGCCTCTTTTTATATGTAAGTGCTGGTTTTATCCATAGTTTATTTTCATTGTACTTTGCATAAATGTACTGCTGATGTGCATTAGAATAAAATAAAATGTTTTAGGAACACTTGGTTTCATCCTAAACATTAGCCAGGCTATAATGCACTGATAATCATCAAAACTCTAGATGTAGTAGAGATCTAGCGTTGTGTAGCTCCATAACTCTCGGCCCAAAATGCACACACAACTGCAGCATTGTTTCTTTCCACGGCTGTCTTAGGAGCCGATTGCTGCACAGATCCTTCTGTATCGTCAGCGTGAAAGTCACAGTAATTCCACTCAAAACCATAGCTTCAAGTAAATGCAGTGTTCATGAAAGATCTTTGCCCAAAAGCTGCACTCAGAAGATTCTGAATTAATTAATGATTAATTAACATCTGTGTGTCATAGTTGCCCACATGCCAAGCGGGAGAGGAAAGGATATTGTGAGAAACAGAGACAGGGCTGTGCCAAAAACAGTGCCTTTTCGAAAAACTTGGTTCAGGATATTGGTCACTCAACCTGAGCGCAGTCATGGTTCCAGCTTGTTTTATGAACCGGCCCAGTCCAGTTGTAGAGTGGAATTAAAGATTCCCTTTTATAATACAAACTGGAATCATGTTCTCAGTTCAGGGAAAATTCTTTGATTCTTGTTCGCTGATGAAGTTATATTTGTTGTGGAATCATGGGCTTATTTTGAACAGTAATCTGAAGATGTGATGTGCTGACAACTGTTATCCTATGTCACTGTTGGAAGAAGAGAAACTTACTCTCTCAGTTAATAACTTTCTCAGTTTTTAAATCTGTGCATATTACAAACACCCTATTCTTGTTTAATGTTATTTTAGTTTTTTTGTTGTGTGTTTATCTTTAAAATAAATGTTAGTTAGATATGACTCCAGAGAAAGGTATCAAACATACATTTATTCATTAAACTTCAGTTTCAAAACATAGACCTGCTAATATTAGGGACTGTCATGGATAAAATTTACTGCCTTGAAAATGTTATAATTTTCATTTCCTCATCCTTTTGCTCAAAAACTTGGAAAGAAGTTTTTTCATAAAGATCAAATGATAGCTATAAACTCTTGAAAAAAAAAATATGTTTAGGATAGAATTTTCTTTTGGTAGACCCATAATAAAGCCCATACAGACAGAGAGCCCAGTGTATCTGGTAGATTTCTATAGTTCTAAAATGGGCCCATATTTAGCTTTACGTTACTCCTTAGAAGCCAAGTTCCAAAAAGCCGTAACAGTGGCTACTGTTCTTTCCCTTAGGGTCTGAACAAGGAAATCCAATGTTTTCTGGTCAGCAGTAGGAATTCCACTTTGTAATCGGACACTCTTCATTCCCCTCCTCTCAAAGACAGTAAACCAAAAAATTAAAGGCAGAATAGATTTTCAAATCATGTAGCATTTGCAAATCCTCACGCACCTTTAATGATTTGTTGGCACGTACAAACCAAAAGCTTCATGACCTGGCCTTTCTCTTGTCAGTTCCAGATCTCATCCGTCACCTAGTTGTGCACATTTCACTGAGAATTCATGCTTTCGCGTTTCTCTGATTTCAGCCCTATTGTTCCAAACTCTTGAGGAATAGTAAGAGTCATAGAAGAGCCAAGATCTTCATGTTAGGAGCTGATATGGCTCTGCTGTAGCCAACTGAGCTATGCTAATTTATACCAATAAGTACTATGCAGTTATTAGAAAGATATTAGTCCCTTTTTTCTGTTTTTTTATTTCTGGTCTTCTGCATATTTATGTAGCGGTAACAATTGGATCTTTTCATGCTTGGAGTGAGTAACTCAACTCTAGTCAGTCTGTAATTTCTTTCTGACAGACTCGTTGTTTCTCTGCCGATGATATGGTGATGGTTAAGGCCAGCTATATGATTTAAAAACAAACAATTTTTTTGTGAGCACAGTATGTCTACTCAAGCACAGTTCTGTCCTAACAGCGCATAAGCCTGCTCATCTGATGACCACTGGCTGCATCCGTTGTAGAACCTGGTTGTAACACACTGGATAGAGCAAGCATGTTGCCATAGTTTACTTGCTGCTATCATTTCTGTTTATTCATCTTTCTGTGATGCTATAAATGATGGATATATATTTTTACAATGGTCATTGCAAAGTCTGTGGACTCTGGACTAAGCAAATTATCCAGTTGCTTTGGCTGCTTGTTGTCATTTAGGATTTGTTCAAGTTCACGCTGGTGTCAGCATGCCCTCTGACTTCATTGGAAGACCTCAGTGCTATTTGAAAAAAATCAGATTATTTGCAATGAAAAACTTACCAAGCATGACACGAGCTGCAAACTCAGTTGGAACTGTGTCAACTTCTGTAAGACTTGTTTGTAGTAGGAACAAATGTAGTAAGGAGAACAGTATTAGGAAATCTCTGGTTGCTGTTCTCTGTGCTTTCAATATTTGTGCTGCACTTTATCCACATACATTGAATTTATGAATCCGTAGTCACTTCTGCGAATAATCTGTTAGAGATGCTTTTGAAGAGAGATTGATTTTTGGAACATTTCTTAAAACTGTGATATTTGCTGGACTTGCATAGGAAGTTCTGAGAAGTTCACTCCTGCAGCTAGTGCAGATTTCTTGGGAAATCATAGCAAGGTTTTGGTGAATTTTTACACCTTGAGTTTGAGTACATCCCTATAGTTGACACCTTTGGTGTATGACATTTAGCTTGCATCCATACCCAAACAGTGACAGAAACTATTGATGTAAGTTAGCAAAATAAAAGCCTGCACATTACTGTATGTTTACTGTACGGAGGTTGCAACAGTAAATTCCAGCACAATGACTTTATGCCCATAGGAAATGCTGTGGGTATTGTTTGTTATCACTCTTATCAGTGAATGTTATACAGCTGAAATTTATGCATTGCCTACAAAGCAGAGAGGGATTTAGAAGAGAATGCATTGGCAATTACTACACCCCGTTCTTAACAGGTCCACCACCTTAGTCTTTCTGCACCACTTTCTGAAATCAGCTGCTGGGAAGAAGGAACACTGGCAATAGCGTAGGGAGGTGCAATCTCAGGCTCTGCACTCTGTTAATTAGGAGCCTGAGACTCATGGTTAATGGTGATTAATGTCTTTTGCTAGTTTCTTCCTTGTGGGAAAAGATCACATAAAGCTGAAGTACTTTCAAATAACTACTGATACTAATTAATGAATTTTTTTTAAAAAAAAGTTATTTCTAAATTTGATACCGACAAATTAAGAGTAAAACTCTCGTCAGAGAGTGTGTCATTTAATTAAATCAGATGAACATAACTGCACCTAACTGTTGTAACTGCTTCTTTTTCCCACACTGTTGTTTTATTTTTTTAAACTTCAAAGTCTCCAAATTCCTCCTGATTGATGCACTGATATTTTAACAATGTCTTTGTTGTGTACTGCAATCAGACAAGTGCTAATCCCCTTGAGGAATCTGGCAGGGCTGTGGGAATCTTCCAGCCATAATTGTATCTCTATTGCAAATGTGATGATATTGGCAACTTCAGCTGAGTTGACAGAATGTGCTGTTGTTGTTGAGGGTGGATTATATCAACTTTCTCTATTGACTTACGAGTCTAAGGGTCACTCATTTATGCATTCTTCGCTGTCTCTGGTAGGGGTTTTTTTGGTACTGTTCTGGAAGATGTTAGAGATACAAACGCCTGCTATATTTAAACAAAGAAAGACTGTAATCAGAAAAAGTAAAAGGAAAAGCCAACAGGAAATCCTAATTATATAGTTAAAATTAAATTACTAGAGAAAAAAATGGATGGTGAATTCTAATCAGTGAAACTGAATTTTAATGGTGTACTAATGGGGTAAGAAAGACATCTTTCATTTTTATTAGTTTGAACATTAAGAGAAAAATAAAGCAATATAAAGATGCTGAATGTAGTTCCACTTACTGTACAACCATGTTACCCCAAGTCTTTTATTTACTTATTCAATTGTTTACAAGTTATTTTAGCTGAACACTTTTATATGTTTGTTTTTCTTTAACAGTTTCTAAGTGCAGAATAATTCCATTGTAAACTAATTTTGGGGGCAAAGGACGTTGCAGATGATTCATTAAATGCCTAAATGTGTTACCTCCTCATATTTATTCAGTTTTTGGATCTCTGTCTCAAGCCATGATTATAATTTCTTCAAATTCTGGCACGGAACATCCATTTCTCTGGTAATAAACAGGGTTTCCCCAAATACAGGGAAAAGAATCCTGATTTTTATTCTTGTGAGTTACTCTACAGTTCTTCTTTCTCTGTATTTACATTAAAAAAATGGAAGATACCTGTCATTCAAACGATCTAGTAGACCTGTGAGTTGCAAAATATTTATTCACTGGATTTTATTTTCTATGACCAGACTATGAAGAAATAAATCCTGTTTGCTGTTTTGTTGTTTGTTTGTTTTTTTTTTTTGAAGAGGGAGTGGTTAATTTGTTCTGATTATAATAGCACTAATGGCAGTTCAGGGCCATTACAGTTCTTTAATTAAATTGAAAGACGAGAGGAAAAAAGGACCCTTATTTGTTTTACTGCATCTACTCTAACTGGGCTCCCTGAAGTCCACTTGGCCTACAATCAGTTTCGGAAAGACATGATTTGGCTCTGAGTCAGATGTTTCAATTGAAATCAGATAGCCAAAACCACAAGAATCTAACTTGTTAGAAATGGTGACTGTTCCAAAAATGTGAATCCACAAGACTGGTATACACACAATAAGTAGAGGACATACGTAAAAGCTTCTGCTCTACCCTTCGCTTAGGGTTTTTTTAGTTTTGCTGCTGTTACATCATTAGGAAACCATGTGCACTTTGCCATACAAGGCTGGTCTTCGTTGTTTGCTGTTCCAAAGCCAGAATATATATTGTGTATATTAATAGTGGCTTTAATCCTAATTTTCATGTGTAGTACTTGGTCTGAAACTGCTGCATGGAACCATTTCTTAATGACCTTGTACCATGTCCTGTCTTCCCACAGCGCTCAGAATGACCAGGCATACTGACCGTGTCCCTGCTGCACTGTGAATTCCCGGACAAAACATGATGCCTCCCTTTATCGGAGCAAAGAGGGCTAATTCTTCTTAGTTTACTGAATTGTACTTAGAATTTTCTTCTTTAGGAGTTTCTCCAAGTGCTGTCCCAATGATTTGTAACCAAATGTGACTCCCAGGAAAGATCATCAACTGAATTAGTTTTGATGTTAAGATACGACTTTTGCTTACTTGTCATGCAGTGACTTTGCAAATGTGCCTACCACTTTCCTGTGTAACCGTCCCCCAACTACCAAATAAGAAAAGGCTGGAAAAAAACTCTTTAAGAGAAAGCTGAAATTTGCCATTTTGTTAAAACTAACTCACCTAGCAAAAACAGGTATTTTAAAGGTTTCAGTGGGATAGTTAGCCGGGTTTATTACTGTGTGGTGGCCAGCACGGTATTATTTTGTGAACTACAGCTGATGTACTGTATAATTATTGAATTTGGCTATGATGCCAAGCCCTAAGGTGTAGGTAATAGCTAAGTAAGATCATTATACAATGAACGTGCAATTTCTGTTATTTTGGCTTTGCATGTCAGAATTTTCATTATTCACTACAGCTCTTTACGGATGTTTTGATACTGCAGAAAAAACATGCACTAATGACTATGCAACCTACTTTTGGTCAATATGTACCTTATTTTTCTCTGTAATTAGTTTCTTCCTTTCTCTTTCCTCTTGAGTTTATTAGCCCTATAATTATCATCATTAATAACGTTTACTTTTAATCAGTTGTGGTATTCTAATTCTCATTTCTTATTTCTTTTTCCTTATTATTCTCAACAATTACAGCATCCTTGCAATATCAGTACCATCTGCAGCTAAATGGAAATACTGGGTTTCCAAGCTATTATTTTGATTCCATCTTATCTGTTCAAATAATGAAAGCACGAATTCCTAGGACTAATCACTGTGGTGTTTCATTAATGTTATCTCCAGCTAAGCATTTTCATTTGTGTTTTAATGTAGATCATTCATCACTTCTTGAAAAGCTAATTTAATTCTTACAGAGATGAAAAACATAAAAATGCAATTTAAAGTTTTCTACTTACACACAAAATAGTTAAAGATGCAGTGTGACTTGCCAGCACTCACTTAGCATGTGAGAGAATCTTTGAGAAATAAAAGGCTGGTTTAGTACTTGTAAGTGTGTGATCCAAGAGATCATGAATTAACTGTCTTTAACAAGGATAGCTATTGCGAAAGCAAGTTTTATGCTGCAGTCAGAACTGACCATAAGACCAATCAAATAAGATTATTTGATTATTTCACAGGCAATTGACTCATCAGAAGACAGGGTTACCACTGACCATACACAGATTCAAACAAAGAGCCTAGAAGAGAAATTTACATCCTTTGTAGGGAGGTGATGAAGTAGTAGTGTAGTGCAGTGTCGATAATGTTAAGGGCTGTGAAAAAAATGACCTTTTTCCATGAGAGCCATCAACCTATTTTAAGACAAGGATTCAAATACTGAGTTTTTATAATGTGGCACGGAGAAGCCTGAGTTAAAGATTCCAACAGATCTCCCATGCTAACATACACAAATATGCACCTGAAGGGTAAATAAGCAATAAGGTGAAAGGAAGTGTTACGAAAATGCCAGTCTCTTTATTTTAAAGGAAAGCCAAGGGTAGTGAGAAATATGTATTTTAGAATAGGGATGCATCCCTAAAAAAGTTTAGCAGCCTGTGGTCCAGAATCCTCAACCTCTAGACCAGCAAAAGCTCCTATTTAGGTCTCATCTATTTATATTGAGGCTGATTTTCACATTCTTTTAAAGTTGATACAGAGATACCGTATCAAACAAAGTGACGGATTCAGCTTTCAGTGAATAAATGAAGAAAGACAATGCTCTCTACAGGGAAATGCCATAAATCCTAATTATCAAGCTCCTTAAAAAAAACAGTCATTAAACTGGTTTTTGAAGTTTGTTTTAGCCAGCATTCTGGTCAGCACAACACTTTATTGCTATAAACCAGTAAGCTCAATTACACGGAATTTAAAACCAAAACACTCAGTGTTTTGTGGCTTAATAATAAATACAAGCTATTATTAAGTTGAAATACAAAGTTAGAGTATTACTTTACAGAAATACCATTTTTTAATGAAAAGGCACAATATTTTCAAAGAAGCTTCATGCAGCACTATGCTCTATGTGAAGACAACCACTTTAATGTGTTATATAAAAAATAAAAGTTTATTGCATTCATTTGGCTTTACGTTATTATCCAAAAAGAAGAATTCTATTACTTTGTCATTAACAGCTTCAGGTACCAGAACAATTGTAAATGTGCTAACACAAATTTTGGTTTTTTTCTTAGACTCCTGTTTGAGCTCTCTGAACAACTTCTGAGGTTACATGTTTTCTTCAAAATAATGTAAAATTAGCAAGTTTTTTTGCTAGTTTTAAGCAAATGGTTGCTCACTCTTCCAAGTTTATTCAGTATATGCTCTTCAAAGCGTCTAAAGTTTCACTGCACTGCAGAATGAAATCTCATTTCAAAAGCGTTTGAATTTTTAAAGTATCAAGTGTAAACCTCTTTGTATATCTTACATTAATTTTTTCTGTTAAAATTCAAAACACATGGCCATGTCCCAAGGAAGCTAACACTGTAATAATCTGTAGTTTGCCCAGTTACAAGGAAATTGCTACATTGTAACTGTTAGTACTTAATTGTGATTAGTGATTGACAGAGAAAAGCCTCCTGGTGTGAGTCGGTGCTGGAGTCAGTAAACAGGCCATACCAAAAATACAGGGTTCAAGTTTAAAAGGCATTTTCCCGATTAGTTTACAAATCTTTTCTTTTAGCAATAGCCAGGTTCTTCCAAGTCATATAGACTGTATTTGATCCGCCACGTTAAAAGATCGTCCCCAAATTAATGTCAGTATATACTGTGCATATCTTTCGTTCTTTGGAAGAGACATGCTGTTGTGTGCCCCCAGGCTGCTTAGGACATCTGAATCTCTTTAGTCTGACACATGTCAGATTAGTACTCTAGTGAGGCCATAAACATGAACATGATGTAGCCCCACAGGATGTGAAGGATGCGTTAATGCTGTTGCAGGTTTTTTTTTGAGAGTTGCTCTAACCTGTAACTTTATTATTTTCAATTAATATTTAATGGGTGTTGCAGGTATTTTACAGCTAAAACTGTCTCAAGGTTATTTTTAAATTATATATTACGTGCTAACTGCCTTCTGGAAACATGAAATCTTAATGAAGATGTCCTCCAAAGGTTAATTTTTTGAATCTTGAGTGTATTGGAATAGTTTGTGGACAGGTCCAAACAGATGGAAAAAGAGTTACTTCTCAGGAAGCTCAAATTTAAACACAGAACAACTCTTCCTGCGTTTTTTTGTTTATTTTCAGAGTTCTGGTTTAACCGAAATATATAGTGTTGGCAAAAGCGCTAGACTGCATGCTTTCCAATTTGGCTTTACAGTCAATAAGCTTCAAAACAGAAAGTAAATGCTTCTGAGGGAGAAAGAAGGATCAAGCTGAAAGTGTGATTCAAGACAGTATAGCTAAACGTATACATGTTAATGAGAATTCCATCCTTCTTTTACACAGACTGGAAATAAAAAGCTGATAGATTGAGCCTGTTATGTAATTTCATTTTGGAGATAGATGTGATCATTTTATATTACTCATATTGAGAAGTAGGGAGGGTTCCAATAAGATAAGAGCAGGAAAGGAAAATAGAGTGAAACTAGAGCCACATGAGAGAAGAAAGGGAAAGGATTTCAAAAACATTCTGAAGTACTGTATTACAGATGGCTGACAAGTAAAGAAGATGAGGATAGACACTAATTTGGACTTCTGGGCTGGAAAGCATCATTATATCTTCTGTAAGAACAGTTTTATTAGAGTGTAAGGTGTGGAAATGCAATAGTCTACAGGACAAACAAAACAATGAAGGGAAACCCAACAAAACCCAATCTGCATCATCATTTTTCCCTCCTTTTCCATCCTGGCAATGCCATGGTCAGTGTGTACAATCCTGAGCATCCAGATAAGCATAAAATATGCTAGGAATCAACTTCCCATCCTTGAATGTGGGGAATGTGTGGAAATTAGCTCAAAAGCAGCACAAACTGCCAGTGGGAGTAGTCGGTGTCTGTAACTGCTCTCATTTGTGCTGCTCTGGGTCTCACTGACACCCCACATGGAGCTTAGGAAGCCTTAGTGTAATTATGGTTGAGTTATTCTCTAGGCAGGATTGCTCATTGGGGTGCCCATTTTAATTCTGAAAAATGTTTCAAGCATTATTCTAGAACTGGGGTTGGGTTATGGACTAGAAGCCTGTTTCACTGAATTTTTTTGGATAGTTGGGTGAATCTTCCCAATTCTTAAGCAATTTCTTCAAGTTTTAAATTGCTTAGAAAAACTTGGCAGTTTCCTATCTCGAATGATGTTAGCACTGATGAATGAAAAATATTAAATAATTTTGAGATACATAATTCCTAGAAATAGCACTAGACTATTTCCTTTTATAATTCGTAACACAGCCAGTAGAACTGTAGGATATTTTGGACAAAGTCCTAGAAAATGCCTCATTTGTGATAAATAAGCTAGTAGTTGAAGAACGTATCGGAGTTGCTTTTTTCAAATGGATATATGACTTGATAGAGTAATTTCAAATATTATATGCATCGTGTCCTGCTCAAGGTCATTAAATCATTTGACTGTATATGTTTTCTCTTAGCACTCCTTAGGACATGAAAAGAGATTTTAAGACATTAGAAGAAAAATAGATTAGCATAGCTGGGTATTAATGTGGGAATTTCAATAGATGAATGTCATATTTAAAACCCGGCCTCTTTAATTATTTATTCCTAATGGATGTCTCGGTTTGTTCAGTAGAAAGGATACTGCTAATTTAAGTTCCCATGAATCACTGCCTCAAAGTGCACTTAAAAATATGCTCTGTCCTAGAGCCCCAAATTATGGGAAAGGAGATAAACCAGCTGTTACTGCTGTTGTATCAGGCAACATTTATTTGGCTAGACAGCTTTTTTTCATACTACTTAGAATAATATGTGTTTCAAAAATACAGATTAGACACAGTGATAAATCTGGATCCCTTCAGTGAGCCTGAGTGTCTGCATTCAATTACAGCCTTCTTAAAATACAGTGGTGGATTCCTGCTTGTACCACGCTGGCTGAGTCCCAAATTAGTTTAACAATTACTGTCCCCAAAACACCCAGCTTGGTTCAGAGCTGGAATATGAGACCTCAGAATACTCTACCAGGGTCAATAGATATCTCCTGACACTCACTAAATGCCTTCGTCTCTTCTCATGTTGCCTTCTTTTTAAAGGTCTCAGTCTATGAGACACTCTGTTTTAACTGTCCTTATTTCTTCCATTTGTTTTTATTTTGATGAATGCATGCTGCTGCCTTGCATTGGTCTGCGTGTCTGGAAGAGTGTTTTCTTCATCACTTTCCCATGGAAGATCTAAGCAGCTCTGTCCTTTGTCCCCTTTACTTGTTCCTAGTATCAAAATAATCTGCACACTATTAAACTAACTTTCCTGAGTCACCCTAGACTTCTTTCTCCAGTAGAAACAAAAATCTCAAGATATCTCTCTGGATATTTTGGAATTAAGCCATCAATTCAAATTCAGTATGGTTAAAGACAGTTCCAGCCTTTCCTTCCAAACCTTCCTCCCATTTCCTTTCTCTCTGCAGACAACATCTCCATGCTTTCTGCCACACAGCACTGATCTCTCCCATGTCCTGACATGCAGATAGTCTAGATATTGTACCTTGATTCTGTACGTAATAACTTTGAGATAGTACGTTTTCTGTCTATCCATGGCTAAAACTCTCACATAAACTTCATTTTGGGTCTGAGCTACAAAATTCCTTTTCTCTGAACTTGATAGATTCAATATTATACTTCTGTTATCCACTCAGGATGCTGTTGCACCCTTTTTTTATTACCTACAACATAAGGTACTAATTTTGAATGTCTTTTTCAGCTTAACCACAGCCTCTTCTCATCTCTCATTTGTTACCAAGGTGTTATATTACAAACAAACTGTGATGATTGATTTGGGGCTTTTTTTTAAAAAAATGATACTTTTGTCAAAAATGCTGATCCGTAGTTGATATTGTTACTTAGTTCTGAGCATCTTTCTGCTTGTCTGTGCCTAGGCATTGGGTTTTTTGTCTGATTTGCTTAGAGTGTAAGATGATTCTCACCAGGACGCCCTCATTTTACTCTATGTTTATAGTACAGTGTGAGTATTATCCGTGACGAAGGTTCCTGCAAGCTATGGTAAAACAAGTTGTAACAGATGGGTTTCCCCATTCTTCAGATGTCCTTTTTTTTTTTTTTTTTTTTTTGTCCCCACTGTCCCTTGATATAGAGCAGAGGGATCAGATTCTTTTCTGTAACACCATATGCTGGTTGTCACTAGAGGAATGAACTACTGAAAAATTAAATGTCATAACTAAGTGCTTACAGGAACTGAGATTTCTGAAGCTGTAAACAAAAACAAGCATTACAAGAGAAAGATACATTTTCTTGGAGATCTATCTCAGCTGATGTTTTACATCTTACTTTCCTTTGGGGTAGAAGAACAAACAAACTGCAATAAAATAACACCCATGCCCTCACTTGGTTCCCTCCGACTCTTCCAGAGTTGAGTGCTCTCTTTTGTATATTTCCCACCATTTTCTGTCTCCTTAACTCCTCTCTTTCCATTTTCATTGGAGTTCTTAGGACAAGTTCCAATTTTAGCATTGTTTTTCCAACACTATTTTTCTCCAATAAAATTCTTCCCTGTGTGTTTCTGTAGTTAGACCATTCATTTCAATAGAATATAGAAATTTATTCCAGTCTTCCATCGTGAGAAGGTTTTGGAACAGCAGCCACTTAAAAAAAACCCAGGAAAGTAAATACAACCAGAGAACAAATCTAATATGAATATATCTGAAACTTACAAAGTTGAGTTGATTTGCTGTTTAGTCTAACTGCTTCTTCTAATTGCAGTATGTGTATATGATAGTCCCTTTGTTCATTTTTAGCTTTTTGTAGGCACCATATAGACATTTTTGTATCTTCTCCAATATTTTTAATAGTTTCCAGTGACTATTCACAGACTAAGCGAGAGCTTCATTTTGAGCCAAAATGTTCTGCTTTCCAACCTATATGTTATTTGCTAGTTATTTGGATGTCATAGCCTCTTTGGTTGTACTTTCTGCTATCCTGTTTTGTCTGCCCTGTCTATATTCTATTCTTATAACCTTCAGAGAATGTGTTTTGGGCCACATCCAAGGCTGTATTTGTTCAGGTGAACTTCAGGAAATTTCAGGGTAAAATAATCCTTCATTCTAATAGTCCGTGGAGAATTTAAATAGATCAACCAAAATGACGTCAGGTATTACTATCTGGGGTTATAAGTAAACCAATGTTTAGGGAGGAAAACTGTCTAAACGAATGCCTATGAAGTTAATACTTGGGAAGGTCTGTGAGCAAGAGGAAAAACCATTATATCATCTTTTCCATCTCATATATTACTTAATCCAAAGTGTGCTTGTTTGACGTCTCCGTTTCCTGTTTGGATAATGCATATGTGCTAAGTTCTGGTGATGAGTTATTTGTTTGTGCAGTTGGTTTTCAGATAATCAAAATACAAATGTTTAGAGCTGCACATCAAAGCCAATATCGTAATTAATTAGCATTAAAACCTCGCTACTTCGATAGAAGGAAATACCAAGTTCCTCACACCAATTCTAAATAAATAAACATTTCAAATTAAGAAAATTATATGCTCTGCTTAGATCTGTCTGGGTCCCAATCCTTGGCTTTCAGGGCCAAATCAGGGGATTTCAGAGTGCTGCTTCCTACCTCCTAGTAAAAACTGCCTGCTCATGACTGTTTTCTAAACCCCAGAGTCATTCAGCCCCACAACCTGACACACTGAGCTTGCCACACAAGTTTCTGCATCCAGGGTAGTATGGTAAAAAGTATCTGTAACGATCTGTGCTGAGGACCAGGCAGCACCCGATGGGGTCGGACTATCTGAGAGCCCAAATTAAAATGTTCTAAGCCATGGTTGCCCTTTGTGCCCTCGCATGCAATATTACGAGTCTGTCATCAGTTTCTTAAAAACTTTATCATAGTGTTCTGTGGGTTATCATTTTCTTATTGTCTGGTGTTATCATTCCCATTAGTAATTACTTTATCCAACGGCTAAGCCTGCACACAGGCCCTAACTGATAGCAGGACTGTGTAAGTGTTCCTGCGTAATTGTTCCTGCTGTGTATTTTTAAATAGCAAACAATTGTTAAACAATTAATAGAGGAGGAAGAAGAGGCTGTTGCTGCCACTGGATCCATTGCCACATCAACCATCACAACATCGCTCCTTATCCCATCTGTAATTCCAGTGAGACTTACATGTGATTTGGACACACATGGGTGTCTCTGTTTAGAAGCAAACTTCATAAATCAATACAGCAGGGATGCATTAATAATAATTTCTTTTTATTCTAAGTAAGCTTTATTAAATCAATAGGCACTTCACTTTATCTTTTTAGGAATTAATAGATGATCGGTGAGAAAACTGATCTTTGCTACAAGAATATTTGCAGTGCAGGTTTTATACTTTTTGGTTTCATGTTGTTGGTGGACTATCATGGTTCTAACACATCTATTTGAAATGGCATGGGTCATTTATCTGTTTCGGAAAACACTGATCTGAAAGTAGTAGAGCAATCTATTACAGAGACTACCTCAAAGTGCACTCAAAAACTGGTATGCAAAAGGTCTCATAGCTTTTTGAAAATGAATACATTAATTTTGTATTATCAAGTAACATTGTGACTGCCCTATTTGTGTGAAGTCTCTAGGGTTAAAATATTCTTTAAAGAGATGTTTATTTTTGGACAGGCCTATTGAGTTGTCTCCTATTGTATGTTAAAGTAGCTGCTCTTGGAGGTCACAGAGAGTTCAGCTTTACAAAGACACCCTTATTTTGTAGAAAATGAATTTTCAGAGTCTTTAGTGGGAACAAACAAAAATGTCTCTAATAAAACTTTTTTAGAATGTTTCATTTGATGACTTGTCCAGAAAGAAAGGGGAAAAGTAACATAAGGATACAATTTTGGACAATAATCAGACATGAAAGTATATACTTTATTTTCAGTAAGTGTAGATAGCTGTGTATGTTTTTAATGTTTCTGCCACAGGCACATAATTCTTGGGGTTTTGTGCTTGTTTCTTCCTCCTAAACCTACATACTTAGGAAAACATTAACTGACTTTTGCTTTTCTGAGCAGCAGACACTAATTAAAAAGGCACAGATCCAGCAACTGGACCCAGTCAGATGGAGCGTGCCCTTGGACAGTTGAAGACTTTGGAGTCCCAAGCAGTCAGCAGGGCCAGCCTGCATTGATCCCTCTGTATTATCAGAGTGAAAGAGTAATTCAGCCCAAAACCATAGCTTCAAGTAAATGCGGTGTTTGTGAAAGATATCGTTCTGATAGCTGTGAAGAGAGAACTCCTTACTTTTTCCCAGGAGGAGGACAGCTTTAGCTGTGGCAAATCAAGTTTTGCACCAGTATAGCACTTCATTTATGTCTCTGAGATACCCAGAGTGATTTACTTTATTGACCCACTTAGTGGCTGGTTTTATCTATTGCACCAGCCAGTTCCAATCTACCAAGTGAAGCTGACGTTGAGAAGAGTTGTATGAAGTTAGACACCTGTCATCCACTTGCAACTATCAGTGTATTACATGAGGGCACAACAGCAGGGAATAGCAGAGGCATGCGGCGACCTGTCCAAGCCTAAGCCATAATTTTCTCTGCAGATGCTTTAAATGAGTATCGCTGCTAGTAGACACGTATGAGCTTAGCATTAGACATCTCAAGACACTTTAAAAATCACAAAGTTCTTGAAAAGCCTGTGTCATCAGAGTGCTGCTTTGAAACAGGAAGAGTGTTAACTGGAATTTTAAAGGGAGACTGGTTGGAAATTATTTGTTCTGAGGGGAAAAGGTTCGAAAACAGAAGTTTTGCAGACAATTTTTGAGACATTTTCTTGCAATGTAAATTGTGTAAGTATTAACCGCAATTTTTCAGGTGGTCTAGACTAAGAGAACTGTTTGGGAACGGGGGGAGTTGGTGTTTACCATTCTTGGTGTTTACCATTACTGCTTTTCCATTCAGTGCATCCTCCACCACTAGGTCCAATGGGGCAGATCAACTGTGATGAGAAGTGCAAGCGTTCACACCGGGCCTGACGCTGCCAGTCGTGCAGGCCAGGCCCAGTTCTCAGCCGGGTCCGTTGCAGGAGGCAGATGAAGGGCCGTTGGGTATTTAAACCCACCCAGGATGGCGGGTCAGCGTTTATTTGGACTGTTTCCAGAGGCTCTCCCCTTTCGCCAGCCCGCTGGGACAGCTGTGACACTGACCGGGGGGC
>NW_009187572.1:0-233 GCF_000690835.1 Fulmarus glacialis
GTAACTCCAGCGTGAACTCGAGTCGAAGGGACTGCGACCTGTGGATGAGTCCATGTGGGAGCAGAACAACCCGAAGCATCTGTGGCCATGGATGAGCCCATGCCAGAGCAGGTATGTCTCGAAGCATCTGTGGCCATCATTATGTCTGTGCCTCTGAAGGATTGTGGCCCAAGGATAAGTCCACGCTGGAGAAGGTACACCTTGAAGCATCTGTGGCTGCGGTAAGTCCATGC
>NW_009187572.1:557-822 GCF_000690835.1 Fulmarus glacialis
GTCCCCCCCTAAGGGACTGCAGACTGTGGATAAGTCCAAGCAGGAGCAGGGGCAAGGGGAGGAGTTCATTGCAGTGGTAAACCCTGTGGTCTGGTCCAAAGGGACCAGGGGTGGAGATTGTAACGGAAATACCTTTAAATTGTTGTAACCCGTTATTTGAGTTGCATGCTATAGAAATTACTATAGCAGGAACCCCCTGAACAAATGGAGTACAAGCCTTACAATAAGCAGTGCAGGTGCAGCAGTGACCTGACCTGAGCTGGCT
>NW_009187573.1:0-52876 GCF_000690835.1 Fulmarus glacialis
ATATGTTATCACAGAGGTGCTACTACCATCATTGATGGGCTCGGCCTTGGCAAGCGTCGGGGCCTGTCTTGGAGCTGGCTGGCCTTGGCTCTATCGGACATGGGGGGAGTTTCTAGCAGCTTCTCACACAAGCCACCCCCGTAGTCCTTCTGTTACCAAAACCTTGCCATGCAAACCCAATACCCACCTTTTTCCAAGCCATTCTTTCCCACTGCTTCACTGCCCTCTCCGTTCTTTATATCTACCTCCACTCTGTCTTTCAAGTTGCACCTGCCCTGTCCACCACGCAGGTGGTGAAAGCATGTTTCTCCACTTCACTACCATCCTTGAAGATATATATTCCTCTCCTCCCATTCCACAATTTTTTTAGTGTTAAACAAGACTTTTCTACTTTTCTCTGAATATTCTTGCAGTTATTCTTCCTCCAGTTCTCCATTTATTCCAGATTTTTTTTTTAAAAGCAATGTGCCAAATGGACGTGCCACTCCAGCTGAGTCATTACCCATGCTGAGTATAATAGGACTGCTACACATCATGAAGACCTTTCTTGGGTATGATTATCTTTTCTCACAACAGCTCAATTTTTTTGCTCTACCTTACTTTATGCATAATTTTTATACAAGTCAATAATGATCATATTGTGAGTGATACACAGTATGAAATCAGTGGAAACCTCTTAACAGGGTAGCCGCTTTTAGCAACTAAGCAATGATCAAAATTGTTATTAATTCAGTTTTGCACTACTCTGTAGAAGTTGCTTCTGGATCATATTTCCTTGCTTATGAAAATGTCATGTTAAACAGCACCAAAGTCTTATGAAAGTTGGATTATAGCACATCTATAACACTCGCACCTTAGTCACAAGGCCTGGCATCCTGTCACAGAATGAAACACACTGTATTTGCTCTTAACAAATTCATATTTGCTGGTGCTTCCTGTGATGACTTCCAGATAAATATAAATTGTTTAAGTATTTGTTCCAGAAGTTTTCTGGAAATTAAAGTTGTTTGCCTGCTTTGTAATTCCCTGGTCCCTTTCCTTTTCTTTCCCCCTTCTTTGCCTCCCCCCTCTTTTTACATGCATTATGTTTACCCTTTCCTATCCTTCCTGTACCTCACTAGTCCTCCATGACAAAATTGTTAGCAGTTCCAGAATTACTTATCTGATTTTTTAGGTGTCCAAGGATAAAGTTTGACAAGTGTATTTGATGGATGAGATAGATAGAGTACTTTGAAAAGAACTAATGTGTTTCTTTCTTATTCAAATCAGAGACTTCACCTCTTTTTTCCTCTAGTATCAGTTGCTCTAGTCACATTTTTGTACTGATCTTTCTAGACTGATGCCTGGGAAACTGCTAATGCTCAGATGTTTTAACATTTTTTCAGAAAAAAAAATCAGCTCTTTAGGGCAGAATAACATTTTGCCGCCTTTCTGATCTGCCTTGCTTTTCCCATGTATATATGAAAGATTTTCTGCTGGAAAACTAGGGGTCTTGTGTTGATGTATATTTTCGCTGTATATCGTACATCTTATGGGGATTTTGAGGTTCTTTTTTAGCAAACTTCCATGTTCTGCACCACAGCTTAAGGGACAGGAGAACAGACTTCCTCTTCTTTCCCCTTTTTTCCTAGCTTCACAGCTTACTGTGAAGATCAGAAATGAATGATTCTTCTAACTGTGGGTGGGCAATAATGATAGAATTACAATTTATTATTTTGCAATGCAGAAGATCCATGCACTAGAATTCTGGCACAAACGAGCTGCAATGGTGTGCTCTTGATCATTTGTCCTTACATGGTGTCATTAAAATAAATCACATTAACTTTGGTTTGAGCATCAACCTTAAGTCCTTTTTAGCGTGACCGAGCTACCTCATCTTCAGAATAACCGATAGTAAAGTGAGATTAGCCTCAGCCTTAGTTTCCATAACAAACACATGAAGATCAGCCATCCCACAGCATCCCGCTCATTACCCCGCTGAAAGTGGTTTCAATGGGCAGCTGAGGAGATCTCCTTAGCATCATTACAATGTGCAGCAGCTCAAGGAAGTCCACATTGTCACTTCAGCTAAAATAAGGAAGGGAGCAGTGAATGAGGCAATGAAACTTCTTCCAGCACAAGCGTTTTCATTCTGGAGATCTTCCCTCAAGCCTAAGCCTTTACTACCCGGAAAAAGAAACATCAGTAACTGCGTTCTCTACAGCCAGCTCTGCACAGGTATACAGAAATGCAATTACCACCTAGGAGTGGGGAAGTTGCTAAATAGCCAAATGGTGAAACAGCTTCTCCTTGTTCAGGAAAGGCTTCCTTTTTTTGTAGAAGTGGAACAAGGCAGATGTGATATATCTCAGCCTATATACCTCAGCCAGTTACTCTCCCTTCCTTATTCCCTCTCACACCTACCTGAGGGCTTTCAAGAAATAGAGGCAATATTCTCTGAGATGGGAACAGTCACTTAGGTCCCATTGCAACTTCTGCATTCATGAGTAGAAGAAGGATAATCCAGGTACAGAACAGGATCTCAGACCTGTGAATGGGCCTTATGTCTCCTGTCCCAGAACTATAGCTGGCAAGTCACCAAAACTTTCTTTGCCTCTGTTTAAAATGGGCATAATGGTATTTCATAGTTGCTACTGTAAAATTCAATATATTGTCTGAGCACCCCAAAAATATGCATGATGCAATTATATACATTAAATTTTTAAATAAAATAGCTGTAACAATCTTTAGAAAAAAGACAGTACATGGTGGTGGCAAAGAAGGAAGCTGAGGCATGAAATGTTCTGGGCAGAGAGGGTTTCTTGCCTGTCCTGCACTATGTCCCATTTCTTAGTTAACTTTAAGGGCATTTGCAGTGCCCATGTGTCTGTATTTCTATCCTTTCCCACTGTCTTTAGAAGCTTTAATATCCTGGCCTGAGGGCATAGCTCTGGATGAAACCAGAAACCTTAGGGACCTAGTTGAAAACAGACTAAACAGGGAAATAGGTTTCCCCAGCACACATTTCCTTTTATTTAGCCACAAAACCTTCACTTTTAGCAGCTTCCCTGAGTGCACATGTAACCCCTCTCTTCCTTTCAGCTGGACATACAAGCCCATAGTTTGATTTGTTTAACTAACACTTTTAACCTTCGCTCCCTGTGGCTTGCTATAGGACAAGCTATAGGACAACGTTTCCTAGCCAGGGGAGGGAGGATTTTCCAGTAATCGAAGGCAAGAATTGGATGAGCAACATGGTGCTTCCAGGGAAAGAAAGAGATGGGAACATTCACGGTCCAGCTCTTGAAGGGGAGCAAAGTGTAACATCCCTGTTACAGTAGGTTTCCTGAGCCAGGCTCTTGGGATAAAGCCTAAAGATTAACTCCCCACCACCTGCCTGCTGAGAAACAGTGCTCTGAAGCGTAAATTATGTGCTACCCAGTCCCCACTGCACAGTTATATTACCTTATATTAATCATTCAGTGAAAGGACTAGAATCCAGCCTTCGTTAGCCTCAGGTGGTGGCTGTAATTCCTAAGCCAAATGATTACTCTTTCTTCCGTGGTGAATATTTTTTCTCATTCCTTGGGAGGCAGAGTGCTGAGAGCGCACCTGATGATGTAGATCCATCCTGGGTGTCCTGGGGCTTAAAGCCCTCGCGGAGGGATGGAGGGCCTGAGCCTGGATCGCTGAGATGCAGTGCAAGAGGGGTCCCTACGCAAAGGGTGGACAAGGACCCTCTCTTTCCCCTTTGGAGGGATGGGATGTCTTTTCTCTCTTTGAAAAGAAAGATAATTAAGCCCTTAGTTCGGGTCAAAGGTCTGAGCTCTGAACCCTGAGCAGGGAGAAGTACGTCTCTATCTCAGAATAAGTGCACAGATTTATAGGAGGGAATTCTTCTGGTTTATGCAGTTTCAGTTCCCATTTCTGGCTCTCTGTTACTTGTTATGTACCTCACAGGAAGCCTTCACGTTTGACCTGGAGCCCCATTGCAGTGCCCAAGGCCCTCTTACGGATCTCCTTCATGTCAAATGTAAGTATTCAAACCCTCAAGCTGACCAGTTAAGGTGTTTCTCCCCCCTTCCAGAACGCCTCCCCCATCTGCAGTGAACATATATGTCCATTTACAGCTCCCATATGGAAGATTCTGTCCTCATAAACACTAGCTAGCACACTGTGGGTATCTCGCAGGACTTAACGTCAGTGTTTCTGACAGCAGAATTAGGTCCAAAGGGCTTTACATCGTTTTCCTTGCAGTTGGGAAAGCATAAAAATGAAATGCAATGACATGTGTGTACATGAGAAAGCAGAGATAGCAATCATTTGTGCATTGAAAAGTGATCAAAAGAGGGTGTCCTTATTTTTTAATTTTTCTCCTGGTATTTCTTCCACACATGCCATTTTCAAACACAGTTCCAAGTACTGAAGTCCTTGCTGTAAAGAGCCTGCTACAAGCTAAAGTCAGATAAATCAGAAGATGTTAGAATATTTCTTTTTCTCCTCCACCTACGATAGTGATAAGACCTAAGTGATGCTCAGGTCCTTCAGGCACACCTGCTAATACCATTTTCAACTGCGTTATCAGATGACACAAGCATAATGATACCAAATATTCCTGTCTATAGTATTTGCACTCCGTTAATGCCTGAATATCCAGCAGTTTCAGTCTAGCGAAAGAGACTCTGCCTGAGAAATCTGTAGTCTAAATAAGCAAAGATGGAAGAGCTATTTCAAGAGACCTTGCTGAGGGATTAAGTGATGTCAGACTTTCTGGCAGGAAGCCTGTGGGAAGCCGGGGAGCCGAACCAAAGGCTGCAAACCCCTGGCAGCATCAGCCTCCAAATTGTTCTTTACCTGGCAGCTGCCCGCCAGAGAGAGGTGGCGGTTGCTAAATGAAAAGCAGATGGAGTTAAGTTTAGTTAAAGTAGACAGTCATAACAACAAAGAGCTCTCATCTAATCACCCAGCGGTAGTAGGGCTGAAAATGTAATCAAGTTGTTTTCTATAAATCATTTTCACAAGATAAGAGGCCTGGCTATCCAGCATGGCTCACTAAGTGTTTACACTGCAAACTTTCCTGCCCTCAGCACTACCCCTTTGCTCTGAATTATTGCTTTAACGCATTTAATCATGAAATGTAACAGTTGGATAATAAGAACCCTGTAAACTTCCCCCTCCTTTCCTTTTAAATTAAATTATATACTGGTAGTAAAAACATGATTATTTGAAGGTTGCATTTATGAGAATTCTTACCCTCTGAGGAGGGCGGTGAGGAAAAAAGAATTAAAAATTTTGCTTAATAGAGAAAACAGCTTGTGGAAATAATTACACAACTTGTGAGCCCTGCACAGCATCTGTATTTAACAACGTTATATTCAAGCCTGTAGAAGCAGGCAAGCAGTCTGTCTTTCAGACAGTTGAATATATAAAGTGTCTCAGCTATAGTACTAATTTACTAATATATTGCCAAGATAAAGTGATTGAATCTGCTGAAGAGAAGAGAAGGGGGAGGACGCCTATAAAGTCTATTGTAATGAGGAACAATAATGGGCATAGCAGTTTATTAACAAACTCCACAGGTCATTGCACAGCAATAGCAGTGAAGCAGTAAAGGAAATTCAATCATGTTCTCTTAGAGCTCGCAGCATGCACTGAACCTCCTCGTTAGGTGGGTTCACAGTCCTCCAAACTGGAAAAGTCGCCTGCAGATGGGAGAGACGGGGAGCAGAGCTTTGCCGCTTCAGCTGCACCTCAGCCTGGCTCCAGCTTGCATTCAGCCAGCTCTTCTGGTTTCCTCTGCTTGGGGTTTTTAAAGATTTTCAGGATTAACACATTTTGGTTTACAGTCCATGTTCCCATTCAGCTCTGGGATCTTACAGGCTGTCCAGACCAACAACATTTCCTGCACCCCATTCCCTTACATTGAAGGCAATTAAAAAGAATGATTCACTCCAATATTAAATAAACTCCTGTCCACTCAGGTCACTGCCTTAGCCTCAGGAGGATTTAAAGTAAATAAAGGACTTGGATGACAGTGCATTTTTTATGTAGTTTGTTTAAAGCTATACATTGTTTTCCTGGAAAGACAAAGCACTTTCTCTTAATTCGAGTTCTTGCATTTCAATGCTGGAAAACGGTTATGTTTGCCAGACTGGCCTGTTTCCTGCTGCCAACATCTTCCTGACAATGTTTGAAGGACTTCAGGGATGGACATGCCCCCGAGCCGCCCTGCAAGCTCAGGTCTATCAGACAGAAACGGAGTTGGTGCTTCTATGAGCTCTCTCAGAGGAGTTTCTCCTTCTAACTCATGCAGTCATTTTAATTACACAACTTGCTGCATGGAGCCCTTTAAGCACGGGCCGCAGAAGCAAAACAACAAAAGAAAGGGAGCTGTTTTAACAGTTAATTTTCTGAGGATTTAGATGCTTGCCTCATTTGATATCTAGCATCTTGTGCCTGTTTAAATAATTGATTTGACAGAAACATCTAAAAAGCCTTAGTTAAACCCATTTTAAAAGACTACGTTAATGAAATTCAGCCTGTGAAACAGCCTCATTTGGTACAGTAGTTTCTATTTTCCTCTCCTACAGTTTGCAGCAAACAAACAGCAGATGGGATCGTAACAGGGCTTTTAGAATAATGAATATCTGTGATTCTGCACTAAGACTCAGCCTCTGCCCTTGGACGGCATCTAGGGTGTTCGTAATGCCACTAAAAAAATAAGGCAGATGATTGCTATTTTCCTCACACACAAGTAAAATACTGTCAGTATAGTGTGCAGGAGTATGCTTATGTTGTATATCAAGGGCAGCCATTTGTTTGAGCCAGAGGAGAGGGGGAGAAAGGGAAGTTGCATCAAGATGTCAGCATGGTGCTGGGCCAGAGCTGTAAATCCTGGGGACAGGGTTTATGAGCAGGGGCTCGGTTCTGCGTTACGAACTCCCAGGGCTCAGGGCAGCCCACAGAGGGGCCTGGGAGAGGGCTCGAGTTAGCTTTGAGCACAGATGGACTGAGCCTGCCTCTGTCCAAAACCTAGAGTCTCTGTCATCCCGCCAAGAAGAAAGAAAGGAAATGTTAATAGATGCACCAAAGTCCAGTCCATGCAAGCATCTCCCTGGGGTGTCAGATCAGATGTGAGAAACACCTCCCGTGATCATAGCCGTGTACGGTTTCGCTCCCTCCTCACAGGGCTGTTTGTAGTTTTTATCCGAGGAAGATTTCACCAGAAAGGTGTATTTGTTCTAGCCAGCCAAAACCGTGGTCTTTTCCCCAGGTCTCCTGGCCCATGGTAAAAGAGTGAGTCTCACCCAGCCACTCTCTGAGTGACCCCCTGGGTCTTGCCTTCTTGACTACTCCTGTGTCGTAACTTCCCAGCTGCCTGGACCCCAGCAGTGCAGAGCACCCATGGCTGGGGACCCGGTGGCTCTTGGGACACAGGGTCAGGCCCCCTCAGGCAGGGATGAGCCTATGATGGGGTCTGTCACCCAGCAGACACGTGCTCTGCAAGGCACCAGCCCAGCTCCACTGGGCTGTCTTCCCGAGACCCAAAAATTGCCTGAATAAACAATGGAAATGGCAAACTGTCCAAGGTGACTCTTTGCACGTTTGCAGATGTACCTGCCTTTCCCCAGGGGGAACTTAAACAATTACGCCCGGCAAACTGGGCTGCTCAGCTAAAATTTCTCTGGGAGCGTGCTTAGGCTGGCAGCTAAATTAGAGGGAACGCATCTCCCTGCATTATTAGAAGTAACAGACTCGCTTTTTTTTTAATTTACTTTTACTATTTCCTTTGCAAATTGCTAGGCGCTTCTAAACACAAACCGGTTTTGCCTTTTCAACTTTCCTCACATTACAGCCCAGCTAACTCCATTAGCAAATAAAGTAAATAGCCAAAGCACTTACGAAAGTCTAAATTCCCCGAAGGTAATAACTGTATAAAACACATGGGAGTTGTTATTCCAAGGCAAGGAAATGGAAAGCTTTTAGTTTGTCATTAAGCTGGCTTAGTATTTTGGTAGGCCTTGGCACTATTTATTAACAATTTATAAAGTCAGACTGGGGTGAGTCTACATAAGTGACACATATTTTTGAACTGATACGCAGTACTTGTGCTATTTGTCCTGAACTCCATGTAAACAGTACTTAATAAGCTCTGACTTGGCTTTTCCCATTAAACGTTTGCCTGTGTGGAGTGAACTCGTCACTGCAAGTTCCTGCAAGAATTCCCCTTCAGCGCAGTAACGGTGTTGGAAGGCATCTTTCCAGTCTGCCATTAGTCCAGAATTCAATATTTAGAAGCAATTCCAGTGTGAGGAACCTTTGAGCTGTCACAAAAGGATTAGAAGGTGTTACATCCTTACGCAGGAAGGAGCAGGGATGAATGAGTAAGAATGAAAAACACCCCACAAAGGAGAACGACAAGATAAGACATTGTCATAGATGTGATCCTATAGGAACCTACGTCTATCAGCTTATGGTGCAAGGACATGCAGTTTCCATCTTCTGCCTGACATATTTTCTAGCTCTAGCCTGACATTTCTGGTCCCATCTTTTGGTCCTTCCATTCTTCATTTCCCTGAATGCTCTTTCATTTTCAACAGTTCCAGTGTTGCAGTGGTTAGACCAACAGTTCCTTTCATATTTTATCTTCTTGTTCTTTCATCACTGGTATCTGACACTAACTTCTTCATGCTGATAGCTTCCTGTGCCATCACTGTTATATTCCTTAGAAGAAGATGTTCCATGCCCTAACAAAAGCTGAGATGATGAATTGGTGTCTCAGACACAATCAGATATCTTGTCCCCTATATTAGTTCTTTAACACATTTGCAACACTCAGCAAAACTGTGAAACTGTAGTAATAAAAACTCAGGTTGGTTCTCCATACTTCTGATACCAGTTAATAAGGTTGGTGCTTTCATTTGGAAAAACTCTGCTTATGAGATGGCCACCTGAAGCCTCATTCACTCTGTTGCGTACATGTGCCACCTCAGGGGGGACCCTGGGCAGACACCAGGACGTGCGCAGCAGTTTCCTTCTGGACTTTCTGTAACCAGCCACAAACTGGCTGACATTGCTCAAAAATCTACCAATCTACAAATGCTCCTGACACCAAATTTCTAGCAGCGGAGATGTTTACATTAAAGTTGTCCTAAGTACAACCAGACCGGTATTTTTAAGGGCTCTTCCTTAATATCTCACTATTTGCTACTCATTAGCTCCTCTGATAGTCTAAGGACATCTTGATTCCTTGATTCTTCAGTCAGAGACATTTGCCCATTTGTGGCATCAAGCAGCACAAGAGGCTCTGGGCTTGAGTCTGCACGCAGTCTCCGTCTGTTTTCCTGGCCGCAATACATGCTACTGAGACCAATGCCATTCTCCAGAGATTGCAGCACAGAATTAACTTTTACAGAACCATTTTTTGTGTGCATGGTCAATTTGCTGAGGTTTACCTCCTGATTTTGGAGGAACCAGAGCCCTGGGAATGGATGCATTGATGGTAGGTCTGACAGACAATATGCAAAGTTAGTCTGGGATTACATACAGATTTAAATGAAACAAGAAGGCAAATCAACAGCCCATAAGCTTCCTGTTTCGAATTATTTCATTTCTCATTCTTTCCACTCTGTGCGTAGTAGGACTGTTCAAGCCTGAGATGACAATTACGAACAGCAATTAGTGGAATATGCTGCCTGTTAACTTTGTCACAGCCTCTGTTGTGAAAAACACTCCTCATACTTAAGAAAAAACTGTAATGATTTAGTATCTACTGTCTGCCAGCACTTCTGCAGTAATCCATTTCAGAAACAAAAATTGAAGTGACATAAGTAGAGGGAGGAAAAAAACCAACCCTGTTTGTTCTTCCTCCCTTCTAACAGGACACTGCAAAGGCAGGAGTTATCTTCTATATGTTTAGCTGTAATACAAACCTTCTGTTTCTATTAAAAACTTCTATTAAAAATATATTTTTAGAAATGTATTGCAAATTTGAATTACAAATAGAATTAGAAATTTTTAAGATAGAAGTTTCATCCTACATCACTCATTGCCCATTTCTCTCCAATGACTGCAAAAAGAACCAAGATGATTAGCTCAGATGTAGAGATGTGCATTGTAAGTATTTCTGTTCGGTCACAGGCTTTCCACCTTCCAGTGAAATGGAAATGACCGGACTGAGTTTATTGAAAGCAGACTGTCTTCTGCTGTTCATCTCTGTTACTAGAACATAGTTAGACTGTACCAAGACTGTTCCACCAGCCCCTTCTTTTCACACTGAGAACCGGTGTGGTTTTGTTGATTCTTTTTCTTTATAAGAATGCCATTTGTAAAGCAAGTTTCAGTTTGCTTGTAAGGAGTTTATTTCTTTTTTTATTGGTACCTTCTATCAGATTGTATTCCCCTTAGGGAACAGAAATATCCTTCACATTTCTTTTCCAATCTACTGTGCTAAACACACTTTTTCCTTTCCTTTACTTGTTCAAGGTCAGGTCTAGATCCAGACATCTGTTTTCAGCATCATATTTTGTGTGATGCTTCTCAGATTACACTCTGTGGGAGCAAGAGTGGGTGGGATGTGAACAGTTCACAGAGTATTTAAAGAATAGGTTGCACCTTTCTCTCTTTTTGTTACAGCCAAGTTCCTAGAAATATCTCCATTTCCAGCTTAAAGACCAGAAACCACTTCCTTTGGAAATGTTTGAAAATATGGATTACTTCGGTACTTAGCTCTTTACTGATAAAATATCACAGGCTTTCCATGAATGCACACAGGCTAATGAACTCCAAGCTTGCTCAAGTGCAGGAGCTGTATTATCATGATTGCTTGATGATTTTACATCTGTAGGCTAAAAGCTATGTAATTTAGTGTTCACAAGAGATAAATAGCTACGACTCTCTGTCTGATTGCGTTGTCAGCCAATACAACGTGCATATTTTTGGGTTCAAAGGTATGGCACCCAAGGCCAGGCATTATTTCTTTCCTTTTTGTTCCCCCTCTACTAGTAGGTCCAAGAATCACCTGCTAAATCTGATTAATACTGAGTTCTTTACAGTGCTCTGGTGTTCAAATCCCCATCAGAAAGAACACTAAGCCTTAGATTAAAAGCCTGAAAAGGATCTTTACCTGGATAAACAATTCATCCCAAATTTGACTTGATTTCTTTGTTAGATGAATTACACCATTTTCTCTTGACCTGCAAACTTCTTCATGTAATTCTACATTTTGTAATTTTCCCTACTTCCTACTATTCATCCTTGTACAAAGAATTAGAAGACCGACCTTGTGGCACAGTAGCTCCATCCACCATGTGCCCCTTTTCTAAAAGAGGACTTTGGTGGTGGTTTTTGCTGGCTAGGGAAAATTCACATACCACCTTTATGTAAGAAGCGTTTGCTTTTTAAGCCTTGCAAACTGCTTGAAAATCTTGCCCTCCTGAGTTAAAAAGGGGGATAAGAAAGAGGAAACAGGCAGCAAAATCGTTGCTAAAGGGCACAATTGCTGTTAGGTTGGCAGACTTGAGGTAGGATAGGAACTCCCCTTAGACATATGGTTTTTTCACAGTTAGTTATACACAAAATTAAGCTCAGAAGTGCTAGGCATAATCACTGAAAAACAATGTAATTGACTGTCCCTTTTCTGTCATTCTCTGACCTGGAGAGGTGAGCACCCTCTGTGCTAGCACCAGCCCTGCAGTGCTCCTGGCACCAGCACTGGGATGCTGAGAAGGCACACGTGTCCCCTCACAGCGGCACAGAACCAGCTTTACCAGGACACTTCCCGGTCCATATGGATCAGGTAGGAATGGTCAGATCCAAAGGGAGTGAGAAGTAACAACCAGAAGTTTCAAAGGAGCAGAAAGCTTTTAAGACTCTCCTGGCCTGCGGTGCTGCCTCTCTGCTCCGCAGGGCTGCGCGCGCTGGCCCTGGTGTGACCCCCTACCCACGGCCCTTCTGGAGGGGAGCACTGCACACTGTCCTGCGCTGATTTGGCATTCATTTACCCCAATTCTTCTGCTGGGAGGGTCATATCACATTACAATATTTCTGTGTAGACAGGACAAAGTACCGCTCAATATTGCATATTCTTCTGTTGCACAAAAGAGGGAAAAGATACAAACTGCAGTGCAGTTCAGCAACACAAATATCCTACAGGGCCTTTACTGGGAGGGAGAGAAATCCTGCAAGGTAGACACTGACTTGTAGTCCCCCTTTCCCATCCTGACATTTCCAGTTTGACCAGAATAGTCATGAAATTATTATGAAGGGCAAAGGGATTCCTGTAAGAGTTGATTTATATTTACATGAAATTCTATTGTGAAAGAGGAGTTTTTTCAGGTTAGAAATCAACAGTCCTCACAGTGAAACAAAATCATTTATTACTTAACCCTGGGGTGGGAGAGGGGGAGAAAGGGGAAAATTATTATTTAGCTCCAAGCTAAGAAAAATATTTACTAATCTTACACTTTACTGTCTCTTCTGCTACCTCTTCCCCCATTTGCCTCCCTTTTCTGGCAGGCCTGTTTAGATGTCAGGTTTAACTTTTTTTCTTCCTGTCTTGTCATGTCATTAACAAGAACTTCAGCAGATCACTTGATACACTATATACATTAACATATTATATAGACATTATATACAATAATACTTCATATATACACTATATACAATAATAATTGAGTGGCCTTCAGGGTTTCTAAAAATGCCACCTTCCGCGTTGTTGTTTGCTGCAGTATCTTTTGCATGAAATGTTGTGACTCTGTTTTGCAGCATCTGTTCAGTCCTGGGAAGAGAGAAGGAAGGGAGGAGAAACGGGCACTTTACGGCTTTTTAGGCAGAGCCTCTAATTACCAGTAATGTAAGACACCATAACTTTTGAGTCGGCCACTGAAAGGACATGGGAAGATCCTCTCTGCAGTATTTGCGGGCGGCTGCGCAGATGTCTGACTGCTCTCTTCTGCTCCGCTCTCAGGCAGATATCTTTCAGACCCTGGACTAATCAATACGAATCACGTATGCCATCTGCCAGAGACACAGATTACACAGCAGGACTGGCACTTTCAGCAGGGCCGGCTGAAGTTGCACACGTAACTCGTGCCTCTGGAAACCAGGCTGCTCAACACCCAAAGCTTCCTCTGAGCACAGTGAGATCCTGTGACTTGGGAACTCGCTGCAGCAGCCGGCGCGCGGCGTTTCAGGCTCCCCGCCAGCGTCAAAGGAGTGACCCGGCTTCCCAGAAGCTTTCCACACATTTACAGCTGAGGTGTCCTCTCATATTCTTCAAATCTATGGACTGCTCAGATAAGACACCAACAGAAATACAAACAGGTATAACAACATTGCTGTGACAGTTCTCTGTTTCCATAGGTAAGGTGCAGAAGAGCTGCCTGCAAAAGGTACATATGAAGCTCCTAAATCTACAATCTGATCTAAGAATAAGCTGGATGATGTCCCCTCTTAAAGAATAGCTTACACCTTAAAAAAAAAAAATATAATTTTTTAATATGTTTGAGAGTAGAATTCAAAGATTAAAATTTATCTAAAGTCCTTTCAACCTTCAGCTTTTCATTTTTACTAATTTTATGAGATATTTATATTCCTGCACATTCTGCAGAGATAAGCATTTTTTATTACATGCTGTAGTTTACAGGATCATTGTCCAAACACACCAGTATTTCCATAAATGTGAGAGTCCAAAATTTCTTATTTAAAGGTTTAATAACTTCATATACTATAATACTCAAATTTTACAGTGCACATTATACGCAACTTTGAAGCACTGCATAAAATATTTATACCACGCCTAGATGTGGCAGCTACAGTTGTGATTAGAGTTTTATTCCTGATAATTATAAATCAAACATGCAGGGGTGATTGTTTCTTTTTTCCCTTGGCAAGAATATTTGCAGTAAAACTGTCTTTGCTCAGAGTCCATGTGACAGCTCATCAATAGCATCAAGCTTCAAATTACAAAGAAAATTCCCATGTAAAATCCACAAGTTTTTATTCCACTGTAGTTTTCAAGGTCCCTTGGTCTCCTTCAGGCCTACCACTTGACTTTGGCTTTGCATAAATTGTAGAGCCCCATCTGAACGGAGTTCATGACAGGTAATGGCATCATAACTCTTCATCGGTACTCTTCTAGGTGGCCACGCTCTCCTGCCATAGTCTATCTGCAGCTCAGTCATCAGCAATACTGTCCGAGTTCTTTCCATAATACACCAACACAAATAGCAAACATTGCGATATTTGGGTGAAGGCTGTAACTGTGTTCCACTGAAAACTAGCCTACTTGCTTTGCTAAATAAAGTAGGGATTGCAAAACCCTCACCTTGAATATGAATCTTGACTTTCATTCTGCCAACCCTGACAGCTCAAAAACAGCCGTTCCATCTCTTTCTATAAGTATCTGAAGGCCGTTTAGCCCCATTAACACAAATAAGTAATTTTCTCTTGCTATCCTACAAGTTAAGAGTTGTACACTCATGTAACTTTACAGTCTGTTCTTCATTTATAAGTGTGACTGATTCAATCTAACAGAAATGCAAACTGCTCTATGAATTATAGAGAACGACATCTGTGATAATGGCAGTGTACTTGTTATAAGTCAACTGTACTCTTCTGCGCTGTCTTCAGTCCTATTTCTACTTGCTCAAAGCGTACACTGGCTCTACATCTTCACACTTGTACAGCTGCAGAAGAAATTGTTTAGTCAGATTTTATTTTTTTAATAAACATGTACAAATGGACCATCATATACTCACTGGTGCTGAATAGCAAATACATAATTAATGTCACAGTGCTAAAAGTCTTCACAGTACATGTAAGTAAGATTGGAAGTCGTTATTTTAATAGCATGCACTGTTTTATACAGCACTGAAACTTCAGCTGAATCGCTTATCTCTTAGAAGCCAACTTAAAATTTTGTTCTTTGTGAGGTCGAATGTCCTATTATTATAGGACATAATTCTATTAGAAAAATAAATGCCTAAGATGAACTTGCATAGAATCATAGAATCATTTAGGTTGGAAAAGACCCTTTCCAAGACCCTGGAGTCCAACCGAACTAGAGTTCCCCTTTAGTTTAATGAGAGTTCCCCTTTAGTGATAGTAGTTTTGTTCCTAATTGGAATTTGTTGCTCACTCATTTAATTACTGGATATATCTCGCTTCTTTTTTTTTTTCAGTAACAAATTCTGCAAAAATATTGAATTTAAAAATTCAATGAATGATTTTGGCACATAAATCATTCATCAGCACTTCATTATAGGTATTTGTTACTTCAAAATCAAGATACCAGTTACTTTGATTTGAAATATGAGCTTCCTAGTACCATGTGTCATAAACAGATATTAAATAAAATGCTCATTAGCACTTAAGTGAGGTCTTGACGGATTTTGTTCCCCAAATACTATTTTAGCATTACTGTAAGCAAGAGAAAGGGCAGCAAATAGGTACCTGATACAGGGAAACAGCTTTCTGTATTCAAATATATCAAAAAAGATGAAATTCCATTTTTTATCCTTTCATAGCTAAAGGAAATGAAACAGAAGATGTCACCATTTTTTAAAAATTTGCCAAGTGATCATTAATACATTAAGAATAATTTGGGCAATCCAAAAAGTAGTCACTAGTGAAACCACCTCATGATGTAATCACAGTCTCCCCACCCCTTTATAGCAGTTTTAGCCCGAAATTTTTTGAGTCTTAAATAACTGTGCAAATGGGAAGACCAGGCTCATTGCAAATGTTTGACTGAAATTCTGTAATGCAAATCAATGATCAAGGCTGTGCTGCTTTTCAGCTTGTTTTAAGAACCGGTTTTAGTCAGTCTCTGAAACAGCATGCATTGACACAATTCATTGAACCAACTTTGTTCTTCTCAGTCTCTGAAATAACGAGTCAGCAGGATTGTAGATTTATGAGCAAATAGCTGTACCTGTAGGTATGGCTGCATCAGAGTAAAGATATGCATTCCTTTAGGAAAAAAAACAGTCTGTATAGAAAGAAAGGGAAGAATATATAACCATGAATTAAAATGGGTATCCCAGAGGGAGCTAGCTCCACAAACTCTCCCTTAAAAGCATGATGTGTGATAACGTTTGATCATCAATAAAGACAATAAAATGCAGCATTAACACTGCGTTTTGAGTCCCCAAGCCCAAGTTCAAAATGAAAACTTCATTTTTATGGAGAAATCTAGGGGTAACTTCTTGATTTGCTAAATCAATATTTTACAGACAAAACTTCTACTCAGGAAAAAGAAAAGAGAATAATGCAAAACACATGCTTGAAGGGTTATTCTGAAGTGTTAAACCAAGATAACTTGCAGGTGAGGCAATCCCAGCTACCTGTGCAAGGAACGGACCTAACATAATCTCGCTGGCGAAATCAGAACGGAAAGTTTTGTACCTGGCATATAAAGAGACCGAATTTGCTGCTCTCCTGCAAGCAACCCCCCCGCTGTTGTCAGAGGTGATTACATCAGCTAAGGAGTGGGGGGTCACAGCCCCCAGGGGGTAAAGCATTTGCCAGCCACAGGGTTCGGGGAAGCAGCAAACATGGCTGTACCCTTCCTGCCTCCAGGCAGTGCTGGGAGCTGTGCCTCCACGGGATCCCCCCTGGGGTACAACCCATGCTTGCTGTTGCCCCATGGTGATGGGTTTTGTTAGGGCTCCCTACCCATACAGGCTGGGGTACAGCCCTGCAAGCCTTCCCCAGGATTTTCCCCTTCCACCTCCTGCCCCTGCCTACGCTGAGCAGTGCCCTCACCAAGGAGAGCATCTCAATAACATGGATTTTAACTGGGGAAAGGAGTACAGAAGCGTTTTAGAACAAAAAAAAGGTTAGCATCATCCAGGAGGTATTTCCTAGCTGTTGTGCTGTTGCTCAGCATGGGCAGAGCTCACCTTCAACAAGTGTAAAACTGCTGTTCCCACTGAGGTCAGAGCTATGCCAGTTCAAACCATCTGAAAATCTGATTTGGTCTCTTAAAGCTGCCACCACAACTTATATTAAGAGGAATTAATCAAGAATGTGTTCTTTGTCTGGGGACCAGAAAAGATCATGAAAACTGAATTCACTGCACTTAAAAAGGACTCTTTACAGCGTGGAATTGTCTTTGCATTTATTTCAGCTGGGAGCTGTTGCAGCTACACTGTGAAAGGTCAGGAAAACGATAACAGCACGGGATTTTACCCTCTGTTCATGTTTCCAGCTATTGCTTCATTCATAATGCTGAGAAAGGGTGAGCCAGTTCTTACACAGCTGGAGAAAGAGCGTTAGCTACAGAAAACAAGGCATTTTGCATGGTGGTTTTATGTTATTCTGGGGATTAAACGCTTGAAGAGAAACTTGTAACCCAGGTGTCTCTGGGTGGGTAGAAAAATGACAAGTGCAATTGTACTGAGTTCCAAGTGCATGTCATTCTGAGAAAACAGACGTGCATACCATGACAGCTGCAGCACTAGAAAGCAAGGAAATCTCAAGTCAGGGAGACAAACTGTTCTTCTACTTTGCCTTGCAGAGAAGAAAGTCAGTTCTTAGGACAATTAATTCCTGGATTTCTAAAAAAAAAACCATATTATAGAAGAGAATAAAAAAGTCTCTTCGATGTTTAAGTAATTAACATTTAAAGTATTGAGGCAAACAATAGAAGAATGGATTTCTGAGTCAGTTTTGATCACAATTATTCTGGTGACAGCAGAGGAAAAGGAGGAGGATACTGAGTGTTCAGACAAGCTGCACTGTGATCTGAGCGTGACTGCTCCCAGTCCTGCCTAGCAAAAGCCATAGCTCCGACAAACTCCTCCAAACCAATGGCACGTAGGATTTCCCTTTAATCAAAAGTTCATACATTTAAGTTTCTTCTGCTAGGAAGGCGAGTTGCACAATCCAAAAATGGTGTGCTTTCTGGAAAAGGGCAAGTTCCCTAAAGGAGACTAATGTTAGTGAGGAGAAAACTACCACCAACATGCATCTGAGCTGTGCCCCTGCTCTGCCCTCATGCCGGACCTGCCCGGGTGTCGGCAGGTGGAGCACCCATCGCCTGAAGTTGCCCCCAGACAGGAGGACGAAGTGGAGTCCAGGCAGAGAAGGATCTGAAGACAGTCTGTTCTGCTAAGGCTTGAAAAAAGAACAACAGAAAACAATGACCACCAAAATAACCCCAAACTAAACCAATCCAAATCTCTTGACCTTTTAAGTGTTGGGTTAAGGATAAGGGGAAAAAAGCCAGCAGAACCTACGGGTACTTACCCTCTACCAATTTACTTGCCAGCAGGCTAATTTTGCCAGTGATTCCTAAATTTATCCCAAGTGCAAAGTGCTGGACCAAATCCCCTTCATGGGGATACTTTGCTTTGCCCAGTTCTGGCTGCCAACCAAGTTTTTGCTAAGCTGTTTCTTCTAATTCCCTTTCAGAGAGCTAAAGCCCTAGCAACAGCCATTAAAGCAATTTGTGCTCAGCCCTCGAGAAAGGGAGGATACATGTGAGCTCTTCAGTTCATATTTAAAAACCTCACTTCAGTCTCCAAAAGACTCTTTTTATCCTACCCAGCGAGTCCGACCTCCTGCCACACTGGTCAGCACATCGTGTCCTTTCCTCCAGCACGGCGGTCCTTTGTTTTACGTAAAACAAGCATCCGCAGCGCCAATGCCCTGCAGCATCAGGGGGACTGTACAGCGAGAGCTGCTCGTCTCTGCAAACCCCCCCCATGCACCTCTTTGGGTCTGCATTTCAGCCCCACTGAAATGGAGGCTACAAAGTAAAACAACGCCTGTGAGAACAGGCAGCACGCAGAGGCTGATACAGTTTGTATGACAGTAAACACAGGAGTCTGTTTTTCACGCATTGCACAGACCAAATCATTGAAAGGCAATGAAAACAAACACTTCCAAATAACATTTTTGTTCTGTATTAAAACATCTCCATTGCAGCTATTTTGATAAATGAAACCTGCAGCAATTTTTTTTTTTTTTTTTTTCCAAAGAAAGACCATTTCAGGTCAATGTGGTTTTGTCTCCAAACTCAGAAAAAGAAGACAGAGACCTCCTGTTACTTTTCGCCAGCACAGTATTCAGTACTTATTAGTAAATCAAAATGAGTTGTCCCGTGATTTTGCCATTTCCATTATTAGACCTCAGAGGAAGGGACCCCCTGGCTCTTTCTGTAGCACCTTGTTTTCCTACAGCATTGATCAATCAGACAGCAGTGATGAAGACTGACCAAAGGATGAACCAGAATACCTGTCCTCATCTGGGTCCATTGTTTGACCATGACATTCCCATAAAAGCAGTGGCCTGCTCTCGTCCATGTCGTACCGTTATGCTCTTCTGGGTTTTGCTTCTGCTGCCCCCATCTGTTCCTAAGGCTTTGCAATGTAAAAGGAATCTTATCCATAGTTGGTCAAGTTATCCAAGTAAATGCCAAGTTAGTTCTTGTTCATCTAACTGAAATCATCCAGCCAATACCGTTCCTAGTGTCAGCCTATACGAAACACAGGCTGTGAGAGGGCATGAAAAGACTGGCAGTTTAGGGAAGCAACAACCCTCTGGTTTCTGACACATGGCATCTTGTGACACGGAGGAGTAATAGCCAGTCTGAGAAGGGACTTTACTAGAAAGTTAATAGCTTATTTCTACTTGCCTTTATAAAGAAGAGGCATTGCTGGAATGGAAAGCACTCTTCAACTTCTGTGTCTCCTCTGGAAATTTACCCCAGTAAGAACATCCAGGCAGCTGGTTTCCTTGATGCTTACCATGAGCTTCCCTTCTGTAGCACAATTTCTTCTTAACAGTGTAAGTTATTGACACCCATGGAAATGGTAACACACTGATTTCAGACCTCCTCCAGCCTATCAGTTTTTTAATGAAGAGTGCAGGATACTAAAAGAGTGTCTCAACACTAGAATTTGAAAGTCCTGATCTAGCCTGTTTAAAGTTAATTGAAAAAATTCCAGAGACTGAGGAGGAACTGGCTGGGCTATTTAATCTGCTACTGTCACTGTCTAGAGTCAAGAATTGCTGTCCATCATGTGTTACCAGAATATAAATTGCACAGCTGGAAAAGTAAATGAAATCTCAAAATATGTGAGTTGCCAAAAGATGCCATGAGAAAATTTAAGAATATCTATTAACTGCAGAAGTCTCAAAATCCAAAACTCCCCTCCATCTAATGAAAAAACTCTATCAATGTTTTCCTCCCTTTTATACTGAGTGACTTTAATAAAATCCAGGAAGCTGGTGGGGAGGGGGAAATGTCCACATGCACACACAGCTTCAAGCTTATCTTTGAATTACTTTAAATCCATCCCCCACAGCATGACCCAGCTACCCAGTAACAGGGGTCTGAGTAGGGGAAGTGAATGGGTTTCCAGTACTTGGCTGATTCTTAATCATAATTTGTGCACAAAATGCCTTCAAAAATCTATTTTACTTTGTATTGTGTTCTCTGTTCAGAATGAACAATTCATTCGCACCAAATTAGTACCTGAGCGAATAAGAGTCATAAAAAACACTGAATACATCAGTGCAGACATTTAAAACAAACAAAAAAAAAAAAACAACAAACGTATTTTGAACGTTAAGTCCCTTACATGAATCTGGAACACAAAGGCATTCATTATGTTGTTTCAGAAGCATGAGTAGAACCTTACATTTTCAGGTTACTAATTCTGGGAAAGAAAGAAGAAAAAAAAAAAAAGGCAGATACATTAGCTCATATATATGTTCTGTTTGCATGATCACAGTGTTAGCTCTTAATCCGTGGCTCTTCCAGTTATATTTCAAGAACAAAAATGAAGTTTCAAGCATCTGGCAGTTAACTATGGAAATCGTCCCAAAATTAAACACTAATGCTAAGATATATACATCTCACCTGTGTAATTCTATGCAGCACACCAGATGACTTATTTTTCACAGTATGTCCCTTTGAACAGTATTTCTTAGATTTTAATGGGTAGTATTACTTTGCTTAAGAACTCAGCTTTTCTCATGATCACCACAAAAAACGTCACCTTTGTTGCAAAAGGCATAGCAGACCATTAGCACCTTTTTCTCATTCCGTGCTAGCTGAAGTAAGCTAACTGGTGTTCTACAATTATTTTACCTCTGCTCCCATTTAGTTCTTTATTTTTTCCAAAATTTCAATCAGATTTGCATTGCTTGCATTTAAGATGCTAATAATAGCTCATAGACTGGAAGATAAGTCTCATGCCAGGCATGCAAACTCATTTCTAAGCAGACGACAGGCCATCCGAGGCTAAGTGACAACATACTGGTTCTATCACTATCCCATCTTCACACACACAGAAAAATGGAAAGATATGAGCTCTACCTGGAATCATAAAACTTGACTCTGTGAATTGCACATGAGTATATCCTTTAATACTGGTTTTGCTCAAAAGTTATACACCATAGAGAGCAACTCACCAAAGCCTGAGCAGTAAGTAGAGTCCTGGGAGTTTTCTCCATAAGCCACTTCATCCCATTGCTTTCCCTGGCAGAAGCAAGAGAGGACAGATCACCCCCGGCCCCAGGGCTGCCGTTCTCCCTTTCCTACGGGGAAACACCTGAAGGCCCCCAGCGACCACCCTGACAGGGCAATGCTTTAACAACAAGTCATGTCACTCTGCTTAAGGAAGCTCAAAAGTTCAAGAGGGTCTAAGAGGGGACGTTACCTACAGAAGGAGTTGGAGGACAGAAGGGAGGAAAGGTTTTCAGGAGGGGAAGTACCTGGCAGGGTGGGGAGGAGAGCGAGGGAGCAGCTGCTGAAATATTCCTGTACAATGCTGGTTTGGAGGATGGGGCTGGGGAGGGATGCACATGGCACACATGCTTTACACGCTTGTATCTCCTTTTCTTTAAAGCCAGAATTTAGGCAATTGCTGAGCGTCTTTCAGGTTCACAGTATATTTTCTTTGGTTTCTCTTTTTTCCCTGAGACTATAAACAGCTTAAAGAAGTTTTAAACTGAGTGAAGCAGGATTTAGACATAGAGAATGTATCATATTATCCAGAGTAAAAAAAATTACACCTTAGCTAGAGGATAAAAGTGTCATAAAAATACATCTGTATGTGTGTGCATGTGGTTCATGTGTGCATATCTACATATATGTATACATGCACAGACATACTCATTTTATAAGCCCTTCAATGAGTCTGGGAAGTTAACAACATTTTGAACACATCACAAAAAGCAGACCAGGAGTTGTGGATGTCATTTGCCTATCCTACTTAATATACACTCAGTGATGTTTTCTCTGTTTATCAATGTCAAGCAGTAGCATGTGAGATTAAAAAAAGAAAAGAAAAGTGAGATTAAAGAAAAAAAAAGAGAAAACCTAAACCACTGCATGATTATTTTCTGGAAGGAAGGGAGGAAAACACTGCAAGTAGTTCTTGCCCTCATGAGAGTTTCTTCAATAATCTTGAACTGGCACCGCCAGTTGGTGGAAGGGGACCACTCTTGTTGCAGGGCAGTGCAGCGTGTTCCAGCACCCCCGGACAGAACCCATCTGAGCAAAACGTGCTGCCTTGGAGGGTCCTGGCCTCATTGCACTGCTACAGGAGGCCAGCATTACTGGTCAAGAGACATGGTGGTTCCAGGTTTATGGAAGAAGAACTGTTTAGGTGGGTAGTTTAAACTCTGGAGTAAGGCCCTGAGGAACTTACTGCATGGAGCAGGGGTGAATATAACCAAAACACTTGCCTTGTTTCCCCATGGATTTGATTTTAGTGTTTGCAGCCTCTAATTTCTCATGCCAAGTTCCTTATTATCCTAAGGAATTCCTGTATATGAGTGACCCATGTCAAAACATTGCTTTGTCTCAGCTGTCTGGTCTCACACCTTCACAAATGAAGTGCCTACATCAAGAATCATAGAATCATAGAATCATAGAATCATTAAGGTTGGAAAAGACCTCTAAGATCATCGAGTCCAACCGTTAACCCACCACCACCATGCCCACTAAACCATGTCCCTAAGCGCCTCATCTACACGTCTTTTAAATACTTCCAGGGATGGTGACTCTACCACTTCCCTGGGCAGCCTGTTCAGAAGAAGGTTCACTGTATAGATTTTGCATTAAATTGATCGTGTTTAACATCCCGGGGTGATCATAGCAGGTGATCTGAGACCTGTGTACAAGCACTGTAGGACTGTGGAGGAGAAGGTCAATACCCAGTGTCCTGACAGTGTGTCCTCCATCACGCTAACTAGCTCTGACTGTAGCAGCATGAGGGTGGCGGCAACAAAGCCAACTAAAACTTACAAGTTCTTGCTATTGCCCTTATCTGTATTCTGCCCAAATGCTGTAGTTTGCTGTCTCTTCAGTTATCTCGTTACAGTCCGGCTCCTCAAACAGTCACTTAACACAATGGATAAAGCAGGACTTCATAGACATGGGAAAGAAATGAGTAATTGCAGATGGGGAGGATGTAATCTTTGACATCAAAGGCTGTACATATATATATATATATATAAAACTAAATCCTCTCAGTTACCGTAGAAAATGCATGTTAAAGCATGTCAATTATTAGCTAAAGAAATGCAACACTTGTGCTGAAATGTTCCCTCCTCACACCATGCTTTAAAAATACATAACTGAATACAATACAAAGTGTTCAAAGTCATGCACAGATTTCTCATTCCTAGAAATATGCAAAATTTAACAATCAAGTACGGCCAAGGAGTCTGAAGGTCTTAAACCGACTTACATATTCAACAGAGACACTTTTGCTAAGTTGCTGAGTGAGCTGGAAACCGTGCTTGTCTTTTCGCTTGCCGTGTCCTCTCGTTATGCCGAGGGGTGAGGTGGGTGCTCCTGTCAGGAGGTTTTGTGCCTGGAGTTTCTCAGGTCCCCTCTCGCATTGCAAATTCTCATCGGCATTCAGGCTTCTTCCCGGCCTTCTCTGCTCCATGTTTGCCTTAAAAACCCTGTGGTGGAAAAAGCAAAGTGATTCACAAAGCGGGTAAGTGCAGAGGGCTTGGTGGGGGCAGCTGGAGTGAACAGGGATTTCACCCAGTCAGCAGCTGTTCCCTGACGGCTCTAACTCCTTTTGGGGGGTGTTGTAAAGCAGACCTCAAAACATCTGCTGCTCAGTCTTGTGAGAAAGCCATAATGCGGTTGTGGTGGATTTTAAAACCCTGGTTGTTTTCATCGAATTTATGTAATCTCAACAAATACATCCAGTAATGGTGTTGTACCGTTATTTCATACCATAATACAAAGCACAGCAAATGAAAGATTTTATTAGACAATACATCCTTTACTCCTGAATTACCCAAAAAATTCAAGGAAACTCTGGAATGTTGAATTTTAATGAGATGATAAAAAGTACTCAGGCTGTATTAGCCATTCCAATATTACAGCAATGAAAGCCTAACAACTACCACTAATTTTTATATAATGCATCATTTAATACGCACCCAAAATGCCTGCAGAAGACTACTTTTTAAACAATGCACATTCATAGTGAAACCTTGACGAACAGGTTAACAGGATGTCAATGCCACTCAGAAGAAACCAAAAGAATAGTGCTAAAACTTACATAAACCTTCACACCGTGTTTTCTGCAAGTCTGTATTATTACAGAAACACTTCCACATTTGAATATACTAACAGCCCCTTTAAAATACTGTCAAATCCATTGAAATAATACTGAGACCCTTTCTACAAACCTTTGCCAATGAGGTAGAACAGCATAGGAGCCTCTGGCCATCACGGAAATGGCATCAGCCTGGTCCTGTGGGATACCTGACAGTATGCTTAGGTTAACAGATAACTGAACTTTAAGAGTTCACGTGTGTACAGTAGTGGCGTCATGTAAATACCTGGGGCTAGGACCGGTCGTGTAACTGTGCCTGGCATGAAGGAAATCTTATGGTCCTCTTAAAACAAGCACCCACTCACAAACTGCCTCTGAGCAGTATGATCTTGAAGACCAACACTTGGGCTCTGCAGGTGCCTCCAGCAGGTGCAGAAAATGTAGTGGGTTAAGTTGTCTTATTCCATCCCTTCATGATCTGAAACAATGGACTTTCAAACTGTAAAATATTTTCCTGCAGAGAAAAGCTGTTGGGATCCAGGACTGAATGTAACCTGCTGTGGTGGTCACAGAGGTATGTTATGGGGCAGAGGAGGAGGAGAAACAGTTTTTGTATTTGGAGGAGAAAACCTGCATCTAGTCACGTGCAGCTGCACCTGCTCACAAAAATAGATTACTTGACAGTGAGATAAACTCACAGACTGGGGTGCTGAGAGCAAAGGCAGTGGTGGAAAATCCAAGATAAAAGCATGATATTATAAGGAAATTGCTCTAAATAGCATGGCTCTGAAGTCTGCTGCGTTTGGAGAAAGCGTCTCCTCGTAGCACCACCACACTTGTGCGTAGGAACTGGTGTCTGCCCTTTCAAAGCTCCACAACTAGGAGCAAGGTGAGGAGGCCTGGGCTTGGTGATTGGGCATAGATTTAAAAATCTGGGGAGAGAGTCAGTAAAACAAGCTGGAGTATACAGGCTCCACTCAGGCAGCAGTAAACCTTTTGTACCCTTAAATCCTATGTAAAATGTTATTCTTTAAGGGATCTAAACATCACACCAGCCTCTGTCATGGTTTGGCATGCTCCCAGATTAACAATGAGAGCTATACTATTCCTCTCAACCACCCTTTTCACTGAAGTGCTGTATAATATATTAAAAATTATAAAAAGCCTGTATCACTGTGAAGGTGGAGGGAGAGCAGATCCTTCAGTAAATGGTAAATGTCCCAAAGAAACTCTTTTTAGTGTCTCAAGGTAGGAAAGTTTACGATCAGGTATAGTAAAAGCTGGCAGGAGGCAGCTTATTTCATGTTTCCATCTGCCAGTTGTATTCCGTGAAATGGAAGATTGTCCTTTCACCTAATAAATTCACTTTTTTACTGCATAAATTTCACATTAAATACTAATAACATTGTTTCAGGGGATCAACTAAAGGACATAACAGGCAATTAAACAGCTCCAATTATATCATAATTTTCTGTGTCGACTTATTTCAACAGATTACTGAATTTCTATTGAAATGGTATTCCGAAGGGGCTTAGCAATGTTTTAAGCATATGTTCCAGGGCTACAGTCCCAGCACTGAATACTAATAACACAGTTTGAGATGCGTGCTCTCATGTGTCACAGATATCATAGTTTCAGTTCATTTTCCATGAATTATTGAAATGAAGAATTATTTCCTGTTTTCTTTTTCGAATCAACACTTACTACCAGCAGCGCTGGAAGGAGTAAAATCCAGGAAATGTGCTGCAGTAGATAAGAATTGAAAGCAGTCTGTTGGGGATCTTACCTGCATTTACATATTTGTATTTTATTAAGTAATCGAAAGAGCCTGTCCAAATTGTATAACTCATACATCATAAATAAATACAAACCAGATAATTGGAAGCAAAGGCTTACACAGTAAGCAACAATTCATACCATCCCTACAGCAATTGCCTGGACAATTTTCCACTTTGGCTTGCAAAATTCTCACTACCTAACTCTCTTAAGGATTGTTCCAGCTCCCTGGGAAGTGGTATACGAGGTCTCCTTAGGGTCAAGAAGTAAAAACAAGAGGTACAGGAGCATACACACATTCAAAGGTTAAATTTAATCTTAAGAATCTGATTTGTATACTGCACGGATTTCTGAAAAGCAGGAATATGAGGAAAAACTGGTGAATAATGCCTGTTTAATAGCCAGTGTAAATTAGATCGTACACAGGTCTAGAGGCATTTATGTAGCTATTTTAAGGTGTTCATGGTTTTTAATCACCTGTCTGTGACTTAAAAGGGGAGCCCAAAGCTAAACGTCTAAAGCAACATGTAGCCATATAAATTGGTGCCTTTTCTAGCTTAAGGCGTGTTGAAGAATATGGATGTATCTGTGTAGACTGTATATATACATATGCAGAACATAAAGAGTTCAGAACAAAACCTTCCACTTTGCATGCTGCTCTTCTAGGGGACAGCATGGAAGATGCCAAGAGGGAACAGTTGCTAAACAAGTTGTCCAATACTTGATTGGGACTCCTGTCCAACACGATGAGCGGAGTGTGAGGGTTTGGATGGAGCTGGATTTATATCAGTCTGGAGTACTCCACAGTTCTCTCCAATATGCACCACAGCTTCTGAGATCTCCACACTGTTAATACCTAGGCAGAATAAATTAAAACATGTTTTCAATTTTAAAAAAAAGAAGTTGGTAACTTTTCCTTTAAAACAGATCTAATGCAAACTAATTTTCACATTACACCTGTGAACACCCTGAGCTGTTTATAATAGATTACACACACTTAGAGAAAAATGATATTCAAGATGTCCAAATCTGCATTCAAAATTTCAAAGGGCATCAAACCAGTGAAGAGCCAAGTGATGAACTTAGAACCTGGAATCAGAGCATGTTAAGGTGATACAGTGTTTTTCATCAACAGCTTATCTTTTGCCACTCTTGACCCACAATTGTCTTTATGTCAGTTATTTAGTTTAGGCCAGTGCTATAGCCATGTCATACAACATCCAGAAAACAAGGACAAAGAAAATTGGTTTTCCTCTCCCAATCTGTCAATGAAAACAAGATACTGGAAGTTGAGATACACTACCTCTAAAATCCTGAAAGGCATGGCAACAGGGAATAAAGGATTCAATTCACTAAAGAGCAGTAAAATTTATTTATTAAACAAAAAAGCGTTAACTGTAAAACACGGTTTGATATACAGAAAAATGGATTAATCCCATATATTTACTGTAGTTATGTTTAATTAAAAAATGACAATGTGGTTTTCTCTATATTTAATTTCAATTACTATTAAAAACCTTGATATAAGTTAATGAATGCAATCAATAACAATTTTAACTTTATCATGTCACATAAAAATTAAGCATATGAAAAGTAACTCTATAACTGGTTAACTGTGCATAAGGTATTCTCCTTTTTAGCAAAAGTTATACCATTCTTTAGTATATAAGCTGCACTTAATTCCAGATCAGCATATTTTAATGGATGTTCCCCCACAAGAATCAGTATCTGTTACAGAAAATAGCTAGTAAATATAAGTACAGAACAAAATTATTTAGCATATTCAACATAAGTGGCTAATAACATATTTACTTGGATGCTGATATAAATTACCATTAGAATGTGTGATTTTAGCATTTGGTTTAAATCATCATGCCCTGAACTGAAAGACAGAGTCAACTATGTAGGTATAATTTTAGGAATTTTACTTATATCCATACTTTTTTGCTAGTTTTATGGTCTTACTTTTAGTGTGTCACATTTTTTAACTGTGCCACTGATTTTCAAACTACAAAACTAAGACTTTTTTTTTTTTTACTAGTATGGACAGCTAAGCATCCCAAATCACAATCTTATCCAGCTGAAATGATTTTTAACATCTGTTCCAGCCTGCAATTAAACTATACATTTGATAAAATAAACCCATTTCTTAACACTTTCTGGATGCAAGAATAATTTTTTCCAGACTAGCCCACATCAGGATAAGAAAACTCTCTCTCAGCCGTCCACCGTTTTCAATAGTTTTCGTAGGCCTGAAATTCAGAATCCGTGTTCCCTTCATTTTTTCTACAGCCAGCATTTCTGAAAACAGGTTTGCTTTAAATGGTTTCTGTGTCTCAGTTTGTTTTCTTCTTTTTCTAAAAATACAATTCCCATTTTTCTCACCCCTCATTTACAAAATCTGACTCACCATCTTTGCACTCACTCATAACGCAGCATGACAAAGAACTGCCAGCAGGAAACAAGGATTAAGGGCTTGGCTTTTCTCAAGTTAGTTAAAAGTGAATATTTTATTCTCTCACCCCCAAAAAACCTCAAGCATTTACTATATATTCTCCAAGGACACCAGAACATTTCATCAGGTATTTTAGATGGCTATACATATCTTGTACTTTCCAAAAACAGTGGATATTTCCTCTCCTAAAGCCATTCTGGGCTTTTGGTTAACTGTATATTCAGATATTCTTCAAACAACTCCTTTGATTCCCTTTTTCAAAAAAGAATAACTTATTATAGAGTAAATGTTTGCCAAAGTTTCTATATTTAAGTGAAACCTGTGTTTGAGTAGAAGAATCCATTCCAATACAACTCGGTGATTTGTGTTTTAGGGGATATTTTTTGAAAGCTTCTTTTATATTTGCATAAAGAAGCTGAGCCGAATTTATGGACCTCGTGGCTTAGAAAGGCAAAAATAAACATGACTAGTCAAGACAGAAAATGCCTTTCTCTGGAAATCTAGAGAACACCTAAAGTTTGACTCATAGACCTCATAATAATGGGGTGCATAGAAGAAACTTCAATTAAACCTCACCCTCTGTAGCAGAAGGGTGACACTACAGCTAATATTGCACGTAGTCTGGTACTACCGGCAGAGACAGTTGCTATATGCAGACTGGATAACTGGATAAAGTCCATGTGATAGCAGTAAACCACAGGGGCTTTGCTGTAGGCTGGCTAGCATCACATAATCTTACACAGTAAAACAGCTAAATTAAATGATTGCTCAGTCTCAATACACTCAAGCACTTTGCTGTTTCTTTTCAACAAGAACAAATGAGGCCAGATTTTGGAAGATAGAAAGTCAGTAATAAAAGAATAGATCTTGAAGATTTTCTCACAAAAGCCCCACTTACCTGAAAGCTTTCTGTGTAAAAATAGCTATTTATTAATATTCTACGGCAGAGAGTTTGGGGTATTTGCAATCTTTGCAAACATATCTCATTTATTTTTCACAGAGTGAAGAGAAATCTAAAGAAATTCTCCAGTGGCTCCACTGGGCTTGGCTGGGAATACGGAATTGACTTTACTGAGTATCTTTCTGGAATAGAACTAAATACAGCCTTTGAAATTAAATGGTGTCAAAAAGCCAATTTCAGATAGTCTATAAGTCTTTCCTTGCAAAGTCTAATAATTCTCCGGTCACTTTTTAAACAGCTTTTGTACATAGATTCAAACTGCCTCCTGAGCATAAGGAGCAAGATTCAACTTGTATTATCTGGATATCCATTCCTCCGTATCCCAAACATCTGTACAACTCGAATCCGCATTACTTCTTGCAAGGATTCCCCACACTGGAGTAGGAGAGAGGTGCCTTGGCAGAGTTTGTGGGACAAATGAGCGCTTTAACACATTACACCAGTGCTATTAAGATCTTGACTTCCAAAGTGCTCTAATTTACACAAAATGATAACACTGCCACTTTATCACTTAGCAGCATCTGTAAACTTAATGTTCCACAATGCCATAAACGATGATATCTGTTACCGAAAATAGCATTCACACAACCAGTCATGCAGAGGAAACATTTCTACACCGCGCTTCTGACAATCCAATCATGTTTTTGAATATTTCCCAACCTTGGAACCAAGTTTTGCTGCACAACCCTCCTTCTGTTTGGCATTATCAGCCTGTGTCATGCCAGAAGTCATTGCTGATCTACTGTGTTATTTGATTGCTGACATGTGGTGCTTCTGGGCAATCCCTTAAGTTGGGCTATTGCAGGTTAGCAGGGTTGTCAGAGATCTTTAATATGTGAAATTACTCCATTTCCTGACCTGTCACGGGCAGTTGAACACCCAGGCTGCTGCTGCCGACCAAGATGAAATGTGCTGTGGATCCGCAGCTTCCCTGAGGTCCAAGGTTGATAACAGAGAGACATCTCAGCAGCACAGCAAACCTGGACTTGCAGCTCAACAGCATTCTTTTTTCATTCCCCAAGGTCAAGTTTCAACCTCAGTTGGCTCAGACTCACAGATCTAACCCACAGTATTAGGAAGCCAGCAGGCTTGAAAATAGACTCAGAATAAGAACCTTGGATTTTTTCCTCCTTTCCCAGCTCTCACAGATGGACACACTCGATTTGCTTACCCAACGGGGCTTCTTAATCCAGGAAGCATTAAGTAATTACTGCTTCATCTTCACGATGTAGAAGCGTGGCCCAATGTGTTTGGTCCAGTTCATTTTTTTATTTACTCTGTGAGCTAACAAATTCTCCAAGTGGGCTTTATAGCATCTCATTATTAGAGGTACATAGAAGTAATACATGCATAAACACAGATTTTTATCATTGAACCACAGGCAGCTTTGTAAAAAGATTTTTTTTTTTTTCAAACTAGATGTCAGTGTTACATTGCTAATGAGAAAGAAAATCACTTTCCCTCTTTCAATTTTTCTCTTTTTGCAGAATTAATATATTAGGATGAAGTAAGAGAAATAGTCCTCTAAGTAGCTAGTAGGTTGTGGGACAATAAAAAAGCCTTATGAAAACATTAGCCTAAGCAAATAATATTTAGAACACAAGATGAAAAGGTGTTTTAATTTCCTGTAATATTACCCAGGGATAATATTGCCAGTCCTCATTTTTGGACAGAAAAAAAGAAACATGTGACTGTTCAGAAGGATAGAGAGAAAAAAAGACTCTTCCAAAGTCAATATGCATTTCAGTTCTAGCCATATCAAATAACAGTTAGTGATTTATTGTCAGTTTGATTTATGGCATGAGCAAGGTCCTGCCAAATTACCAGTTTCTAGAACTGTAGTTTCCGTTCCGCTCCTCCACGGTTCAAAGGGACGTATAGCTCAAAGGAAGTGATACGGTGCCTAAAGGGACTTGGTGTAAGAGAAAGCAGGAGATAGCAAAGAGCGATCTGCTAAGGAAGAAAAAATGTAGCTTGGCAGGTAATGCCTGGAAAATGTGAAGCAAGGGAAGACTGAATCAGAGTGAAAGCCAAGGCTGTATTTATGAAATCAAGCCTAAATTACGGTATAATGTTGTGTCTTCCAAACCAAAGGAACAGCACACACAAGGATACTGGCTCAAAATAAACTTGCTGCTCTGTTAGTGGCTTCCTCTCCTGAATCACCTACTATCCTGAGCTAGCGGGTAACCTGACGTATTAAACATACACTCATGCATTGTAATTGAGAGCTATAGTTACATTCCTTTGAAGATTTATCACTCTTTGCTGTGAGAAGTATCTGCAATTAAAATCTATGTCAACAAGCAGAAGTCAAATGGAAGGATAAGGTCACATAGATAGAGGAAAACATCTGCTCTATACACTTTACAGAGCACAATGACACAATGTCTTGGAGAGGCAATTGTTTGCTTCATTTTAATTTTAGAAAATGAAAGAAGTAGTAGCGGTGGCTGAAAAGATGTAGCATGATTTATAACACAAAGGCAGGAAAGAAGAAATTATATCTAAGGCAGCTCTTAGGACAATACCTAGCCTGAAGCACATGCTTAAATTTCACAAATTTAACTGATGTGGGAAGATATTTAAAAGTAAATAAATGTTTATGTGGTGTTCTGAATCTGAGCAGATCCAAGCTGATAAACAACAACCATATTATCAAGATTTAAATCTTGATAAATCTTATAGTCAAGATGCTGGGGGTCCTATTTATAACTAAACAGTGGGGTCCTAATTATAGGTAATTTTAGTTCACCTTCATGTAGCAGCCAGGAACGGATTGCAGGCAAGACTGGTTTCTAATTGTACACGCACCTTTTCATCATTGTGCTGCATGCAGTCGGCAGTGGGGTTATGAGGACACTTGGCAGGTGTGAGGGGCATGTTCCTGCAAGAGTGAAGAAAGGTGGCAAAAGTCACTCAGCGGAAGTGACAAACCCTGTAGCAACGGTAGCAGGTCGGGAACCCGAAGTCAGGAACAAAACCAGATACAGCGCTCTCTTAAAAGATAATAGCCCAAAGTAGACTAACCCATGGTTCAGTCGAAGTTGAACAAGCAGCACTGCCCCGGTAGACAATGTGAACTGGCAAGGACCTGAGAGAAAGTGCAGCAGCTATCATCCGCCTTTCCTTGAACTTTAAAAATGGATTTCCAATTTCCTCACTGTACACATCATTTACAACCCCAACAGCTTTGCCCCTCTTACCCTACTTTTTTTTTCTGCTAGTGAGAAATGAGTCATCTGTCTCCTCTTTCGGTTTTTGTTCACTCATACTCTTCTTGCAACATAATATGGCAATGATTTATTGCGCGATCCTATTCCAAACAGGTGTCTGTTTTCTGGCTCCCCCTGCAAACTCAATTCCAGAGAGCAGATGGTAATAGTTAGCTGCCTTCTGCACCTGCATGGATGAGAGCAGATCTGAAGAACCTCTTCTGTAGGTTGAGTAGCTCAGAGCAGTATTTAGATGACCTTGTGGTTAACACGTAAGTAGCCAACTGTATCCAGCTTGGCACTGACACTGTGGTGATCATTAGTGGACCTGAATTTAAGACAGAAAATGGTTTTGGGAAACTAAGATAAGGCAGGATGATTTGGCACATGGTCAGCCAAAAAGGCACCTCAGGAGCACCAGCATGAATGAACAATACCCGCCCAGGTCTTTTCTGCCACATTTCAGGAATTCTTGCAGCAATCACATGAATAAACTCATTTATTGTATTTCAGACTACATCCAGCTGTCAGGATTCAGCTAAGGGTTTGGGGACTTCTTAATTAAATACATTAAAGCAGAGTTAGTTTTCTAAACATGCATCAGGTTCAACTGGTTACTGGACCAATCTAATCTGTAATGCTCTGACCCAGGAGAAGGAAGGTGTGGGAGAGATAGGTTTGCAGCCTGAGTTTTTTGAAGGTGATGACTAGTGAGCTAAAAAGAGAGGGAGTGAGAGAAAAGAGAGACAAAAGAGAGGTGAAGGCTAAACAGGGAATTAAGAAACTTTCTACAAATCCAAGCAGCCTAGATGTGGGAGATAAAGTTACTGAAAGAAACAAGGGATCAGTGAAGAGTAAGAAAAATCTGGAAATAACCATTAGAAAATTCAGTCCAGGGAAAAGCTGTATACTCGAGGAAAGTTTCATTTATTCAATACCTCTTTCTAGACATGCTTGAGATACAAACTGAGGCAGACCATGTGGCTCTGACTGCTGCAGATCAATATCAGCTCTGGGCATCAGGTCAGGCGTTTGTCTGCAGGGCAGAAGAGTCAGGCTTACGGGTTTGGGTAAGTCCCATCTCTAAACCAGATCAACAGGGTTCACAGAAGAAACTCTTACCTTCACAGGCAGACACTTTTTTCTCTGTTGAGGCCTTTGCCAGCTCTTGTGTGCTGAACACGAGGTCTATGAGCCCATTCAGGGGGTTAACTTCTTGGTGGGATTTCTGCTCCTGGGTGTTTTTCACCACATTGTACCATGTGTTGGGGGCCAGCAGCACTGTTAGGAACCTCACTGGGTTCTCAAGGTCAATAGTTAGAGGCTTCGGGTACTTTTCCTGGAGGAATAGTAAGACCACAGCAACATCAGCATATCAGCAGCTCTCTGCACAGCATGAAGGACAGCTCTTTTTCTCTGGGACATATTTTTTTAATTAACAAGAAGAATCTAGCAGAAAAACTGTCAAGTAAATAGAAATACATGATCATTCAGATTTCTAAAACACTACAAAACACCAGTAGCTATACACCGGTAAAAGTATGCACAGATCCATTAATGCAGTGTTGAACTTTATATCTCAAAGGGCAATTCCATAAAAGCAGGTACTTTCTCCTGACTGTTACACTTTAGAAATTGACTGTGAAAATAATCACTCTTTAGATATTTGAGACTCACATTATTCAGTGGGAGAAAATAAATCTCTTTAAGAGTCCTGTTAGCTGAGAGGAATTATAACTCTTTAGAGGTATTACTGATTTCAATATTAATAACACTGTTCTGCAAATCTATTTTTCTAATCAGTTTCTGAATCTGTGATCAAAATTTTAAGTCAGCTGTTTTTTTTTCAGACCTCATAGTTTTCTAGTTCCAGGGAGAGAAGACTCTAATAACCTTTCTTCAAATCCCTATTAAAAATCAGCTCATGTACAGAAAAAATAAGTGCCTTGTAAAGACTGATAGGCTTTAAGAGTTTTTCCTCTACTAAAGTTGAATAATATTTAAGACTTTCTTATCTTGATATTACTCTATATCATAGAAAAACTAAAAACTCGTCACTGTAATACCATTTGGGTGGAAACAAGTAATTTCACTCAAAGTTTTCTTACACACTCTAAAATATATGCATCTTTCCCCTTCTGTTATATGTAAAACTAATGGTTATTTTTAACCTGCCTTTCACTTCATTGGCACGCCTGCATTATAAGACGACTCTTTTTTTTTTTTTTTTACTGTTCTTCTGATGCCAGTAAGCATGGCTTGAGAGTAGATACTGCCCAAGAGTGATTTGATCTTCATGGAATTTATGAAAAATGATATTGGAAAGGGCTGGATACTAATGTGATGAGTGGGCTATAAGAAACTGCCCAGTCTAGAAATAGAATTGGCAAATGTGTTAAGTCCCAGACTCTTGGGAAAGGACCAAGGGTAGGAACATCTATTCCTTTTAACTATTAAGAAATTACTTGAAATATTTTTTTCTCCTCTGCCTTGTGCTTGTGTTTTCAAGAAGACTTGTCCTGTTTTGCAACAAACTGGATCTGAGGATTCTTGGTTTCATGGGAAATACACAGCTATGAGTAAGATCACATATTTGGTCATGGGTTAAACCAAAGGGCTATTTTGCCAAGTGCTGCTTGGAAACTTGGGAAGGACTATGAGGGTGAGGGAAATAGCCTCTGTCATGTATCTTCAATACCCCCAATCAACAGGAATCTGGAAATGTCTCTTTGTACTTAAGAGCCACTCCCATTAATTTGTCTAATTTCAGGAACCTTTGAATAAACTGATATGCAGTGGACAGTGGCTTTTTGTCATGCGCTGTGGGAAATATTAAATAACAGTATCATAAAAGATAATACCTGTTATATATCTGAGATAGCTCCTCTTATCTCTAGCTCTGTATTGATATGCTTTCTCTGTGTGTGACCCTGACATATAATGGCCAATGGTAATTTTTGGCTTTGCAGCATTTGTTTCAATTTTAGGTTAGCAGGCAATATAAAGTTGTGTGTGGCTGCCCCTCTTTTGCAGGGCTACTCCTGTAGGAGAACAAACAGATCGTCAATAATTAGTAAAAAAGGTGCAGGGTAGAGGGGAATAAAGTTATAATGGAGCTTGGAAGAGTCCTTACCTTTTCAGCCAGGAGCTGTTCAGAGAAGGATTATTTCCTTCTTCTCCCTCAACTTTATTCACTGCTTTTCCCCTCTTCTACATCATACTCATGAAGATCCAAGGACCAAGGATTCAGCATTCACAAGGAGGAGGGATAAGCAGAAGAAGGTATTTATTCCTCCTATTTCAAACTGCAGAAGACGGGTTGGACGACAAGCCAGAGGCACACCTGTCAGAATTCTCTTTAGGCCAATACTCTGAGGAGCGAAGGGATGTTAGAGTTGGTGGCACATGACCCTACCCCCCTCCTCCCCACCGGCTTCTCCTGGTCAGTGGGTACTTCCCCACCCATCCCAGGTAGGATCTTACCAACCATCAGTTGCATTTTTCCCCCACTGCTATAGTCCCCTTCCTCAGCCAACGGGCTTCTGAGCCCTGGCCATTGCCATGTTTCGACTATAAGGAGGGAAACCATTCCTCTGAAAAATGAGTCACTAGAAGTGGAGGAGAACAGTTACAGTGCTACAAAGTGTTTGGATACAACACAGACCAAAATGTACTTTCCTCATGGTGATCTGGGGCCAGAGCTTGCTTTTGGCTGAACTAATATCGAATGAGACTAATTCAGCTCATATCAGCAGAGCTGCTCCAGGCTGGCACTGGGAGGACCAGAAGCAAAATTCAGGGTCATAATGTTTACTTTTCTGGCTGAAATGATTAATTATTCAGAAACAAGTCTATCATAGGCATAGCATTTCCTTCAATTAATTAAAATTAACATTTTGTTTATAGCACAGAATAAGCCTTTTCCTTTTTGTAGTTCAAAGTGAACCCTGGGGGCTCTAAATATGCCTCCTGGTGATTTAATTAAAAGATAAATACACATTGTAACAAAAGAAAAAGTACAGAAAGAAGGAAAAGCTACAATTAAAAAAGCAGTAGCTATGAGGAAAAGGAATCCACTATATAGGAAATGAAAAGGAAAACAGAAGGGACTAACAAAAAGCGTATGAATTAAGACATAGAAGAAATGAAAGAAAACAGCTTCTGAATGCGAAGAGGCATAAAAGAGTAAACAACGCACGGTGAATATATTGTTTTGAACACAAAGGTTACATGACCAAGCGTGGGCCAGATCAATCAGGGCTTGCAGTTGGCTTTGTAGGGCAGTGGAGCAGAGCTGTAGTTCCCAAAGTGGTTTCTGCTCCCCAAGATGTAGGACTTCAGCATACAAGTCCCACCATATATTGGGGTAACAGGCTAACAAGGTTCGTTACCAGAAGCAGGGTCCCAAACATTTGGAAGCCAGTGCCAGACCCCAGGCGGATCAGGTAAGTAGCTAGGCCTGATGCACATATAGTGTGCACGAAAGCCATATTGCTTGGTCTCTACCACACCTTCATAGCAGTAGAAGTGGAGTGGTGTAGATTGCAAAAGACAGGAGACAGAATGGAGAAATTTTATCTGAGTGAAAGTTACAGCTTATGTCCTGATCCCAAAGTCTGTCCCTCAAGCACTCCACGTGGCATAGGTCAATCAATGATCACCGTAGGGCTTCACAACCTACTTGCTGAGCTCCCTATGCCTGTGAACTAGCAGGGACCATAAGTAGCACCAGCCTCACGCCAGTCTGCTGAGCCTAGGCCACCATTGTGCTGCCTGCAGGGCTTGCCCTCACCACAGCAGCCTCTGCCTGTGCCGGCAGAGGGACGTGAGCAGAGTCCCTCTGCTTCTGCCTCCGCTCCCTGGAGCACTCCGGGTGCTCCATCACGAAGCATTTTCCTGCTGCCATAGCTCCACCACCGCAGCGATGCTGCTGCTGAGCCACCCAGCCTCCAGTTCCTTTCTGGCATGTAATTATAATCACCTGTAATTTCCAATGTCTGCAGAAATTTGTGGGTTTGCTGACAATACAGGTACGAAGTAAGTGTTCTCCTAGCTCACATTCTTTTAACTGCTCTGTGTAAAGATTTTGAAAAAAACAGTTCAGATCAATTTAAACCACTTCTGAAGTCCTATTCTTTCATATTGACCACTGAGCGTTCACAAAAACCTGTTCCATTTCACAGCTTCCTGATGACACAACTCCCTCATGTCCTGTCTCTTTTTTTTCCCCAGTCTCCAAGTCCCAAAGAATCTTTTCAGGTTTATGCTGGAAGAATGATACTGGTCCAAAATGGACAATTTTCAGACCAGTGGTGGTAACAACTATAGACTCAGTCCGAGTTCAAGAGGCTATGACAGAAACACATTTTGTCTTCCTGCATAGTATTTTATACTGGTTGAACTAAATAATGAATTGCAGTTTAAAGCTACAAATGGAAGAGAATGGATATACCATTATTATTAAATTGCAGTGGTGAACCTGGCATTTAAGTCCCTGCCATTGGATTAATCTCTTTAATACATTCACTAATTTTTAAGGATGGTGATTTTCCATCCATCCTCACATCTACTGGTGACATTCACTAGATCCAGTCCATGATGTTGAGCTCTGCTGTGCATGTTCTTTTCTGAAATTAGCTGCCTCAAATACAACATGTGAGTAAAACAAAGGGGTCCTATGGTTTTAGAAAGCTGAGGTATTTCTGGTCCTGTTAACTATCCACTGACTATACAGTCTGTAACAGGTCTTGGATCAGGTCATTAAGCAAGCAGATTTTCTGATCATTTCCCACAGTAACAAATATTTCTTATAGAAATGCAATAAAATGTATTAACAGGAAAAGTCCACCTCACTGAACATTCCCTTCTCTAAAACATTCTTCCACAAGGGCACTCATAGCTTCCATTAACATCAGGGGAAGTTAAACACATATGGAGACATATAACTATATGGCCTGAAGAACTGTAACATGCATCTGCACCCACATATACACTTACACAAGAACGTACACCCTTCACACCTCCACCCAGGAAATGGAAATTTAGCAGAACAAGGATATTAAAAATGGTAACTGATCTTGTCAGGAACTCCTGACAATATTTAATTCTCCAGCTCTTGGAAGAGAGGATTAGGAAACAGCTTTATAACTTGGGTGGGGAGAAACTGGTGGATTGAAATAAAGATTCTGGGCTGATGAAACAGCTCAGCATTTCTGAGTTCCTGTCTCACTGGTTATGATGTGGTTCCTCTCACGAGTATCCCAGCTGAAGTTCAGGAAGGCAATAATAAGTCTTAAAGCCTTGGGGTTGTTGCCAAGAAGAGTGGAGTGTTCTTAGAAAACGAGAGAATGTGGCTCTCTAGTGTTCATGGCTTCAAACTCACTGCTGCTCCTCACTGCCGTGACTGCAGCAGCTAAGGGTATGTATGGCTGTACCTGAGAAAGTCAAAGGCCAGGGTCCATTTTGAAAAGGTTGGTTTGGGCATGAGGGACCACTATAAATACAAGTCTTGGATTTATTTGATAGAAAATTACTCCCTGTACAGCCTAAAACTGAGTGTTCAACAAAACAAATAATTTCTTTTCTTAAAAAAATTATCCTTTTTTTCACTGAAAATGTCATTTTGTCATCCAATAAACAAATTCTTAAAACCTGGAATATTCCAAAAGAAAATGAACTGTAGTTCAAGAAAATAGCGGTTCCAGTGACTTGAACTCTGATTTGCTATATGAGTCCAAATCTTCAGCTGAAATACGTTTCTCAGACATCCTTTGAGATTCTTTTGAAACACTTGCTCCTTTTTCCTAAAGACAAGACAGTGTTGCATCAAAGAAATTTTTTTCTAAAACTTTGACCTATAGGAGGTAGAGTAGGGTTTTAGGTACCTGAAACAGAACACCGATAAGCCCCATCAAAATATTTTAGCTTTCCACCAGAAGGCTGGATGAACAGCTACACAGCACCTTAGAACTGCTCAAAGGCTTTTCCTAACTGATAATATAAAGATCAGAACCAGTTTCTCTACAATCATATTCAAAGGAGAAGATACACATCAAATCCAGATAGCTGGAAAAAATCTCTAGGCTGTATAAGTGGAAGCCACAAAGCCTGAAGCAGCTTTTGATATCTTTCACCTCTAAAAACTTTCCGTCTTCAAAATTCATAGATGCTGCAGCCTCATGGAAATATCTATTTTCAAATACATATTTACATATCTACCCTGCAAGGGTAATGTTAGGACCCAAAAAGAAATGGAAAATCATCCAAGTCTGAATTCATTACCAGCCTCTTGCAGGCATGAAGAAGTAGACTCTGGTTTTCACCATTGACTGTGTAGATATTTCTCAGAAAAATGGTATTTGTCCTGAAGAATTGAGGTCTCGCCAAATACCACCCTTGCCTTTCTTTCACCTTCACTCAGAGAGCTATGGAAATAGAGATAAGAAGTCGTACAGTGAATCTTCATAATATGTCAATGTTTTAAATCACCTATCACGTGCTTTTGATAGTAGAAATGAACGCTGCTAAAAACTGCACGCACATGATGTGTGGGGACACTGTTAAGTTTTGTTCTTGTCTGTGGTGGCAATGCAAAGTATTCAAACTGCCTGACTCCTCTCAAAACGATTCATTCTATTTAACCAAATCTGAAAGAAATTGTGTGGCAGTACATGCATAATAGGTCTTTGTGCATTCAACAGTGTCATACATATACATTACCTAAAATGCAAACATGCATCAGCCAAGCAAGGCTAGCAATGATTAATCATATTCTAATTTCCATCTATCTTTCAAGTTAATATGGTGGCGACACTGCTATTATCTGAAATTAAGCTGAAGTCCACAACGCTGCCTGCTGTGATTATCGATGGGTCGTGGCTTGATAAATTTTTTAACTGTTGATAAGGCCCAGCACCACCTGAATTTTAATAACTCAACCTGTCTCAAATCATCATGAAAAAAGTATCCTCATATGGGCAGGCAACAGCAGTTCACGAAACTGTGTACAAAGTCTGATTCACGAGTCAGACACAGCCGGAGCAGCACAGGGCAGAAATCTACTCAGAAGAAATACCATCACTCTCCTCCGGAGAGAACGAAATTGATATCACCTTGAAGAGGGCTACTTATGACTATTACGTGCAAATCTTCGTCTCAGTGCTCCAAAAACATTTTAATGCTTCCCGCTACCTTCCCAGCACCCGGATGGAAAGACAGAGAATGAAATGTTCTGTCACTTAACTGGCAGCTATGTTTGTGTCCCAGCGCAGTGAGACCATTTCCTTCATCTGAGTAGCTGTAACACTGTCCTGCTCTTTTACCCACTTTGTGAGCTCTCTGGTAGCTTTTCGCAGAAATGCAGTTTCCCAGCCCAGGACCGTCAGATTCCCAGCAGCAGTGCTGACCTCCTGGACCACTCAGTAGCTTAAGCAAGTCCCTTGCTGGAGCTCCACTGCCAGTCACCTCTGCAGAGAGGTATGGGGGTGAAAGCAAACAAGCCAAGTAGCTCTGCGGAAGTTTGGAAACATGTTTATGCCTAGTTTCGGCAGATACTGCCGAGTAGGTCTCCTTTCGGACTCCCACAGCTCTTGAGCAACACGTTTTGTGCTGACCACATAACATGCCGCAGGCATCTCCTTCCCCTGCGAATTCCCTTGCAAATTTCAGAATTAACTTCTTTATTTCCTGTCTCTGCAAGCAATGCCAGAGGCCACGTAAACAACTTGCCGCGGGTCGGGGACCACGGCTTTACACAGTAAGTACGTAAGCAGCCTGCAACCTAGATAAAAAATAACAGCAGCCTATATATGTGCCTGAGCTGCATCAGCACAAGGCAGATTTTCAGAGGGGACAATTGCCCTGAGACAATTCAGGTTACTTCTGTGACTCAAAGTATTGTGGGAAAGTATTATTACACCCTTCCCATGGCTTTGCATTTTTTCTGAGGCCTTTCTAAGGGACGGGATATCGGACGAGTCTGGCCTGATGCAACGGTTCTTCATCCACCACTGTCCTGCAGGCTGGGGGTACGCGGTCTCCTCTGGCTCTCCTATGGGAAAGGACGAGGTGATTGTTGCAGGTCCCTTCAAACTGAAATAGACTGTTCTATTCTATTCTAAAAAGGCTCCTGGGCTGCAGACTGATGCTTGTCCCTGTCTGCAATTCCCCCAGCTGATTTCCTCGCAGTCCCTGACCCCCCAAACTTTGCCCCACACAGTGGGGCACCATTAATGCCTCTCCTTTCTCATGGACAGAGAACCCATTTTCCAAATTCACACATTTTCAGGACAAATTCCCTCAGTTTCAGCCATCAGGCTACCTCCATCAAAAAGGAAATTGCGGAGACGCAATGATCCTATGTAGCATGCAGTCCCAAAATCAGATGGCAGCTTCAAACAGTCCTTCATGGCACATCAATTTCGTACTATCAACCAGAACTCACAAGAATCTTTCCAAATTGTCACAAGTCCCTTATTTTCCAAGGGAGTTTAAGAGTTACACCCCACTATGAAGCTTAGCTTGTAATACTTCAAAGCATTTTATCTCCCCCACTTTATAGGAACAAATTGAGTATGCCACATTTCCCAGCAATATAAGCTAACTCCAGCCAGCAAAATGAAGTATGTCTTTAGTAAAAATAGTTAATTTTCCTTTGCTCTTCATTAACTACCTGAATCCTAACCAACCATCCAAAGAATCCAGTGGCTTGCGTAAAATGGGGTAGTGATTGCGATTTGAGTACAGCTGGAGAATATCATCTTCTCTTTTCCTCATCCAAAAAAAGAAAAGAAAAAATCAGAAATGTCATCTCTGTTCTCCCGCTGTTTGTTTCATCAATCATCCGCATTTGTGATAACGCTAGCTGACTTCTTCAGCAGGGTTCAAACAACACAGTGATCTGCTAATTTCATTATTTACAGTGAAGTTATAAACTGCACTTTACTCAGATGACAGGATGAGGTTGTTACAAAAAGGCTCAATATTTATTTAGCCTTCTAGCATCTAAATACCATGATGGCATAGGACCAGCATGGATAAATCTATGTGACCCCATTTCCTGGCACAAGCGTAAAAACTGTCAAGGGATGGAAAAAAGTGTTGCCAGGTTGCACTCCCCTCCAATAAAGAGAGCTAGTCAGCCTTTTTTTTTTGTAAAAGTGTCTCTGAAGAGAAAATATGCTTCTGAAAATGACTGGAGGGGAGAGGTAATATTAATTTTTCCGTATCATTTTGATCTACCACTGTTTATAAGAAAGTGTTCAGTTCCTAAGTTTTGATTTGTGGTCAGCATTCTGGTTTAGATCAATTCAAACTTAACCTGTAGCTGCATGAGCTACTGCGGTACGTAATAGGGATGGTGGTCTAGGTCCCCTTGTATTCCCTTTCTTCTCAAAAGCACAGTGCTCAGTGGAGGGTACAATCAGGATTGCTTGGTCCACAGGGGAAGGAAAGGGCACGAAGACCCCGCACTACAGTTCCTATGCTACAGCTCAGGTGCAAATATTTAAAAAATAGACCAAACTCAAAGCAAGTGTTTAAATACAATTTTTAAATGTTTTGTTGTGATCACTATCTTTTTGGATTTTTTTTTTCTTCCAGAATTTGTCACTCCACAAACATTTTTAAAGAATATTTTTGCATTTTTCACAATTTAGGTTTAATAGATATGTTAAGGTATGAGGGCTTTTTTTTGTTGTTTTATAGAAACTCTGATTTTCAGACCTACTGGAAAACCTCAGTTTCCTTATAGCCACTAAAGAGGATCATGTTTTGCTCAGGTCACAAATCGTATTCCTTCAGTAGCTGTTGAAATTAGGAGAATATCTAAGTGAGTTAAAGATATCCTCCTAAAGTAACTTCTCTGTACTGAACAGCACTGAACAGAATTTTAATGCTGAGTGTAATGTAGAATGAAAAAAAAATTATTCTAATGACTTTTCTCCCAAATGAAAATACGTGCGTATGATAGTGGCACATTTCTTCCAGTCTAGATGTTTTCCAAAAATCAACAAACATTTTCATACAGAATCTGCTTTGAATTTCAAAAACGTTGATGGAAAGGAGATTAGAGGACAGGAGAGGGGAGGACTAGACACCGTGTGGTTTTGCATATAGCTGGTTGAACACTCCCAAAGAAAAAGAAATCTATGTCATAAAGAATTTTTGCCCATGAAAAAGGTATAAATTTCTGACCGTTTCTGAATTTTATTTGTGTCCCAGACAATTACTAGCCTTAATATTTTGATTTAGCTGGACAGGGCTTTTTTCCTAAACATGTTTCAACAATGCCATTCGGTATCCTGGTAGGCAAATAAAGCCCTAGAAACAAAATCACAGAGTGAGATAAAGCAACATATCTAGCATCACTTGTTCATCCCCTTAATGACAGTTTTGTACCTGAGCAAATATTTCCTTGCAGCCAAATCATTTAACCCACCAGAATTCCAATTTCCCCTGTCCCCAGAACAGCTAATAATGTGGCTAATGCAAAATCATTTTCACTAACCACATTAACACTTCAATTTGGCTTCAGAATAACTTGAGATAGTTATGTGTGAGCTTCCAAAAATTACTATTTATTACTATAAAACAATATTTGCATGGCAGGAGACAATTGCCTTGAATTGAACTGGATACTATTATCATATACGGTCATTAGGAAAACACAACTGCAAGTAATGATGTTAATATGAACTGAGACAATAAGAGCTACGTTTGACAGCCACTGTGCTGGTTAAACTTATTTTCTTTTCTGTAAGATAGCAATGCCACAAAAGAATGCAAGGTCTTTTCACTGTGGTGACATTAGTGTGATATGGGAGTTCAGATTCCAAACTTCTCATCACAACCTTCCTGGAGTTATTTACGACCACAGGAAAATTCAGGACCTCTGGAGGTCATCTAGTCCAATTTCCTCCTCAAGTAGTGTCAGTTATGAATGAAATCAGACCAGGTCACTCAGGGGTTTATCGTGTTTTGTTCTACATTGATTAAATACAGTGTGTATAAACTTAAAGAAGAAAGAAATTAACCTAATTGAAAAATCAGATTCTAACAAACTAAAAAAACCCCAAACCCAGCAAATCATGCCAAAACTTTAAAAGCATCAATTCATATTAAAAAAGGATGTTCTTTCATGGCTGCTGCCTCTGAAATAATTTTGTGGTGATGCCAATTGCTGTTATCTTACTGGCAGTAATGGCAGGTCCTTTGCTGAGGTGAAGATTTTAGCTATTTTTTCTAGGCTGTCCAGGATCAACCGCAGATAAGATGCAGCCGAGTCGTGTGTTTCTTGAAGCTTATGAAGAGAGAATGAAAGGAGAAAATTACATGAGAAGTGCAGCACTTTGAAAGCTTCTAGCAGCATTAATTCGGTGTATGGCAGTCCTGATGTCCATGCCAATTAGGGATGGACCAGATTTGAAACATAGAATCCCCACAATGCTCATTTTGTAGGGTGTGGGCATCTGAGACATGAACCTGTGGTGGTTTGGGGCTGGGGGGGTTTCTAGGAGGTGCCCCCTTTCCTACTTTGGCCAGAACTGACTAGGATTGGCCAATCTTGCAAAGTCAACAACAACAGAAATGTTTAATTTCTGGCACTGTGACCTGAGAACTTACCAGGCTCAGTTATGGGATATCAGCAACTTAATTCAAAACCTGAATTTCCAGTTTTTGCTCTCATTTGCCCTTCAGCCTTAAATCCAACTGCCTGTCCAACTCTAATCTAGCTGAAAATTGTAGCTCGCTTATAAAGCTTTCCGTACCTTATCCACTCCTGAAATACAAACTGTAGCTTCCAAAACTTGCAGCAATGCTGCTGGCTAAAATGTGTGTTAGCTGTTTGCCATTCAATCCTTCAGGGTAAGCAGATCCTACAGCATTCACCCTGGGATTTACAAACACAGCCTTCTTTTGTCTGCCCTTAATGCAGCCCCGCAGCTTTCCACAGCTCCCAGCAAGGATGCAGCGTGTGCCAGCTAACGGTTTCCCCTTTCCTCCATCTCACTGCATGTGGTAAATATGTAAGTCTCCTTATTGAGAGTGTTGTGCTCTGTACTGTAACGGGGCATAGAAGTAAGTCTCACTTCAGCCTGAAACATTTCTTTCAGGCACAATAATGCATCTAAAAGTCAGGCTTTCAGAGCTCAGCAAAAGCATCTTTGTGGTTATCATAGTTCTCTCGCAGTAGCTACAGATGCACAGTTAGTCCTGATTGACCACGCACCAGGCTTTGAAATGCTACCCTGGGTGCAGATGCTTGCCTTGGGGAAACAGCGTGCATCACCCAGCCTGGATTCTGCTGGTGAGTCTGACCAGTCTGACCAGTGAGAACCACCTGCATCCTCACTGAGCCAACAGATAAAATCCCATGCTGTTCCCCTTTCCCTTGTCCCCGGGGCAGGCGGCACCCAGACATAGGAAGCTCAGCAAAAGCTCTTGGCAGAGATGGTAACATCAGCACAGAGTGGCTCTCGGGCCATCCAGCTATGCATTTTCTGAAGCATCAAACACACCTCTGGTGAGAGATGGGGAGAACAAGTGCCATACTTTTCTCCTCAGCCCATTGGTATAATAGGGGAAGAGATTTTTCTGTTAGCTCTCACTTCACTCTCTTGACAGGCTGCAGCTCTGGTAATGAGTTGATTTCAAGGTGAAAGAGGTGCCTAAGAGCTTTTGAAAAATCTCAGCGAGCGCTTATCTTCACACCCTTAAATACGTGGCCCAAGTTCACGGGGCCACCAAGCCAGCAGACTTCCTTTGGAATCACCTCTGAACCACGCTCATCAAGTGCCTTTTCTGGGGAGGTACGTGAATGAGTGCTATGCACTGTTAGGGTGAAACCATGGTGATCCTGGAAAAAGCTTTGTCCTACAGCAAGGGCCAGCTCCTTGTTTCATTTTGTGTTAGGAAACACATATTCTTCTAGCTGGAGAAGATAGTTAGAAAGTAGTGTGGTAGTAGAAATGAGTAATAAATTGTGTGCATTTGTCAAAAAGTGGAGCTTGCTGTTTCCTTGGAAACTGAACATTTTGTGGGTTTATGGTATCGTACTCAGCAGAGGCTGGCTGAAACCTGTGTGTATGTATGTACGCGGCCACAAAGGCCAGGCTGTCTTGGCTGAAAGTTTCAGTGTCTATCACGTTTGGTAACATAGAACTAAAAGGATTTCTCTGACTGGGCAATTCGGAGAGCATAATGGTGGGAAATCTTTCTTTCAGCAAAAATAAGTGCAGCTAAAGGACGAGAAAATGATTTGAAGTCTTGCCTGCTTAGTCACCTATGAACTTTGTCTTTTATTTTATTGCAGAATGGAACTATGGTCAGAATCCAGGTTTGGTAGTTTTGTGATCCTCCTCTAAGTGGCCAAAATACCAGCCAAACCTGCTCCTTTCATCTCTGGACAGAAACAAAAACTAAGACTTAGTAATTACAGCATAACCATACCGCACATAAGTAAGACAAAATGTTATTCTCATTAAAGCACTATTTAAGAAACTAGAAAATCACAAAATCCTTAAAGTCAGGGACAGGACCCCAAAGGCTTGCAGAAATAACATCCCGCCACCCTTCAGCTCCTCAAGGCCTTTAGACTCGTAGCATTTTCCTTATAAATCCCCTTCACTTCCAGTTATCAAACAAGACGGATCTAGCCTATGGATTAAGCATTTGCTCAGAACTATTTCTCCCTCTAAGGCCGTAACACCTAAAAAGCTGTCATCAACACTTGTCACCAAATATTCACTACACTCAGAACTAGAAATACATTCAGCTTTAACAAGGGCCAGCAGCAGTTTGGGAACATTTCTCTTGGCACAAGACCACATTTCCCCAGCAGCTGAGCAACCCATGGTGTCAAATAGTTTTTCCAGGCACCATGTTAAAGCCTGAAAAATACAATTTTGTTTTCCATTAGTTTTGGTGCATTGCTCCTCCATGCAGCGTTTCAGCCTGGTCTGCAGAAAAATCGTGAGCTGGAGGTTTCAGTAGAATTAAGATTTAAAGCCTGAGGGGCAAAGCATATAGTTAAAGGATGAGACAAGGGAATTATATACTCAATAAAGAGGAAAAAGGCCAAAACAAAATTAATTTCTGTTCTCCTTTTCACTAAGATTTGGATGTCCCAATCCTTAGCATGTTATTTCTGGCCAAGCGGTTTGTCACTGCTGCCCCAGGGGCAGAACGGATGTCTGCTCGCTGTAGTCACAACAGGCCGGGTGTAAAGATTTTGGGGGAAAAATAATGAGAATTCTCTCCAGTCCAATCCAAACATAACTGACACCTTTTACACTACATGTAGGAGAGAGAGGGACTCCAGCTTCCAGCTGCAAAACTGGAGAACAGATGTTTTAGCTGCAGTGTGGACACAGGTGTGAGGACTTAAAACTAGAAAACAATAAAATTTAAAGGGAACATTTGTCCAAGTAAATTGGGGGCAGGGGGGTTGGAGGTTGGTAGACAACAGATTTCTGACATTCTGGAAAAATCTTGAAAACGACATTGTGTCTATCAGGGCTTCAAAAGTAGTTACTACATTTTTACAACCAACTTACCACCATTTTGAGGATGATATATTATTGCTAGCTTATGCTAGCTAACTTAGAAGGACAACACGACCTACCGAAAGCCGGGGCCAGCGGCAGTGCTCTGGGATTGCTGCACAGCTCTGCCTGTTCAGCCAGACCGGCCAACGCTTCGTGCAGTCGCAGTCCCCCTCCTTCTGGCCAGATGTCACCTGAGCGGCCTGTCAGGAGCTACGTGAGAGGGAGAGGGCTTGGTGACAGAGAATAAGAAATCTATGAAGCTTTCCACGCTCTCTCCACTTCCACCAAAAACCAGCCAAACCACGGGATGGGAGGAACTGTGACTTTATTTAAGGGAAAATCAATGGCTTTCGGCTGGGTTTCACTTCTAAGGCTGTCTTCTCAAGGGATTTAACTAGAAACATGCTTGGAAATGAAAGTGAAGAGTCTTGTGTAGGTCCTTGTAATGACAGGGAAGGTAATCATCACCAAGAGGTGAGCAGGGCTCAAAGGTGCTCCCCACGTGGGAGGAGTAGCGATGGCACTAACGGCACCCACCCAAAACCTGCTGCTTTTCTAGTCCTTCTCTCACCAGCAAGCATTGCCAGAGCAAGAGAGACTCTACCATGCACCACCGCAGCAGAGGAAGAGAATTCCCTGGGGATTTGACAGTGCCCCAAACTGAAAAAGACATGGAAAACCCACAAATTCCTACAAAGACTTTTTTAACCAGCGTAAACAAATAAATCAATCAGCATCTAAAGAAAAGATAAGTTTGCTTTTTTCCTCCAAGAGGGCATTCAGAAGACTCACTGGGCCGAGTAACAAAATTTCCCTTTCCTCTAAATGCAGCATTGAATTTCATGATATAAAGCTTCGCATTTTTCCTTCTTGCGGCTAACTCTGTATGGCATTAAATTGGTTAACAGTTCCTGACAGCAATCCTTGCATTGCAGGTGGCACAGAAATGTCAATTTTAATTTAGCATTGTATATGCAATAAAAATTCAAAGCTCATGTATGGGAGGAAATTTTAGAAGCCTTTCCTGAGGAAAGAATCAACAAAATTTGTGTGTAAAGGGATAGTGCCAAGGTGTGTAATATTGCCCTGAAAATCAATCTCTACTGTATATATTTATTATGTATGTATAAATATTACATATGTTTAGACACGCACACACACGTTTATTTCCAACATTAAGGTCATTATGTTACAGATATTTACACTTCCAAGGCTGATTTAATCCTCTTTATGCTGTTTTTGTCAAGCCTCACAACATCTTTCAGAAGTTGTCAGTGCAAGCTGAACTACGTCGTTGAACCAGTTTCCAAGACGAATTCAAATGTTCATGCAGGTAAGGAAATGCATGAAGTCAGCTTCTAAGTTGCGAGATAAGAGAGATGACAGATATTTCTTTTCATAAATAGTCTGAACACTACCGCCAGAGGAGAAAACAGAAGGGGACCTGATAACCTATGCTAACATTTCAGACCTTCCCCTGATGCCACATTTGGCTGAGGACGATCATGAAAATCGCGAGGTGGATTGAATCAGTTTCCACCATGTAGGCAGTCTTTTTTCTAAAGCGCTGCAGGTCAGAAGCCACTTTAGTAGGTGGTTTTAGGCCAACTCAGAGTTGTACCGCAGAGCACTATAGAAAAATCTGTCTGAGCACTTGATCTCAGGAGTTCAAACCTGGGAGATCCTCAGCACCTCTGCGTGCTAGTGCTACCATGAAATGAGTAACAGAGACCCCATTCATTCATTCTTTGATGCACAGAACAGGACTTTTCCCATCCAGTATAAGTGGTTTATTTATGTGCATAAGACATTTTGTCAACCAATGCAGTAAAAATCAATAATAATGAAGAGTGGTGCCTGTTGTTTGAGATGATGTGGTTTGAGGCTTGCCTGCCACCACATGCTTACCTGAACTCTGGGCTGCCAGGAGCATTTGTTTCAATCATGCATTTTCTATACCTAGCATTTGATTTTCTTTTATCAGCTTTTCTAGAACAGCAAATGGGTTTTCTTCCTCTTTGTGCTGTTCCTTCTTACCTGATGTCTCCTCCTCTCCTGGCTCAAGGTCCTCCCATGAATGCTGACATTCCTATCCAGTAGGGATTTGTGTCCCAACTCTTGAGCTTCTCCAGTCTTCGTGGGTGCAGAGGGCAGGCTGTGCAGCATGAGGCTCAGCAGGTGCTGTAGACAGTACACCCACAGGGTGGAAAGATCCGAGCCGCACACACACTCCCCTCTTTCGCTGGGCAAACAGGCAACATCTCCAGCCTGGCTTTTAGCTTCACGTGACTGAATATCACAACCTACGTGAGGGCTTTTGTCAGTCTTGCACATCTCTTCCCTCTCTCCTTCCAGCCGTAAATCCAAGATGTCATAGTTTCTTGAAAGCTCATAGTTTCTTGACAGTGACTCAGCCCTAGGGAAATAAAATAGAGCAAGTAGACTCTGAAAATTAGTTTTCAAAGGTCCCTAAAACCATGATGTGCAGCAGATTTTTGGCAATTTTTTATTGTTCTTTGTGAGCTTCTGTGCTATTCTCTTTACAGGGTAAAAGACTTGGTTTGCAAGCGAGATACATGTCTGCAATGCATGCTCAGGTAGGAAACTCCCAAATATAAGTCTTGGGGCTACTCCAGAAAGTCCCTTTCTGAATACCCTACTCAGCTTGGAGAGCTTCATAGCATGCCAGTAACATTAAGTAATGAAGAGCTCATTTATGCCTTGCTGAAGGCATCTCAGCTTTGCAATCTGGAGAGTGAGGTTGGCAGAATTTATTGAGTCTTTGTGTAAGTGTAAGGTCTCCTGGTTTAGCTTTTCTGTTTGGTTGCTTCTGAATGGGTACAAAAAGTCAGATGGACTAGGAAAGTGGAAAAAAAATACATCACACACCCTTCTGCAATTTAAGTAGAAGCAGCATCTGATAATAAAGATTACAGCTTAATGAGTTGCATCTAACATGCACTTACATCTGTGAGTGCCTCAGCCTAGGGCTTGAGTATCAAACCAGTGGCTCAAAATCATGCAAACAAACAGACCGTATTTATAAACATGGTTTATAATCCCATTGTGCAAAGTGATTACTACATTACACAGCTGACCAGATGCATTCATGAGTGAGCATCCCTGTCTGGACAATTCACTTCAACACAGTGCACACTGACAGGCCTAATTCTGACCTCACATTGGTTTACATGGATTTTGTCAGTGCGTGTCCTGATTCACATCACTGACAGCAGAATGAAGCTCTAGACTCACTACTTTCTTTTTAATGCTTTTAAAAGATTTGTGTAAAGTGCTTGTAGAGGAAGCAGGCAAGATTCTGCTTTGGAAATAACTAAAAACCTGCACCTCAGTTCTGCGTCTCCAGGGTGACTGTGCATGGACCACCAAATTTACCTTGTTTTGTAACCTACTGTAAACCAGGATGAGTACATAGCGGTCACAGGGAGAAACAACCAGCTTCCACTCTCGGGTTCACTTTATTTAAAAGAGCAGCAAGAGCTAGAAGGCCTGCTTATCAAAAGCCAAACCAGGATGTCTGTTTTCCAACTGGTACATTTCAAAATCGAGACACTTCACCACTGAATGAAGGAACCCTGCAGCAGCCTGAACTCTTTAAAATACGTTATTGAGCGCCTGGAGAGAAATGTTCATTCCCTGCTGGTATAAGTTGGTCTAACCCTAGCAAAGCAGCAAACATGAAAAAGTCAGACCCTTTTTCTCTCTGAAATCTCAGCCTAAACACCAAACAAAAATCTACTTGGAGGCAAAGCTCTGAGGAAAATGGGCTTTACCTGGACTTTAACAAAAACCCTTCCTGCCTGCAACAAAATGAACATCACAAAACTAGCAGTAATCATTTCTTTAAAGATTTTAACCTACTTGCAGACCAAGAAAGTCAGCTGGTAAAACTGATGTGCTAGACGAGGACTCCTGCCATCATTTACATGATATTGTGCCTAAGACGACTGTTAACAAGAGCAGCAGTAGAGAGATTCAAGTAGATACATGGTGCAGATTTTTATAAACTGGAAAGCCAAAAACACAACTGGCATGGCACTGCATTTATTATTTATGCTTTATTTTATTTTAATATTGCTTTATGTTTTACAAAGCACAACATTTATTTTATTACTTCATCACGCAGGGACATCTGTCTGCAGTAGCACAGGTCTGCCTGCATTATAACCTTCTAAAAGGCATGTTTGAAGCCTGCCTTAAAATGTTTTAAAAAAACAAAAAAAAAAAAAAAAAAAAAACCTCGGTTAGATTTCTTCTGAGTCCAGTCTCTCTGAGGCGAATAGGTAATGACGGTGAGAAACAAGGTGCTGGGCGCAGAAGCTGAGATAAAAAGCTCAGGAGAGGAGGGATGGCGCATACCTACACCCCCGACCCCCGGTCCC
>NW_009187574.1:0-22467 GCF_000690835.1 Fulmarus glacialis
GGAGGGGGCAGAGGGGGCAGCTCCGCCCTCGCCCGCGGGCCACTGCCTCCCGGGGCCCGGTCCCCGCTCGCCCTGCCTGTTTCGGGAGGGCACGGGGAGCTCCTCGAGTGACCGGCTTTTGGGGCAAAACGTGACTTTTCCTGCCAGCAGAAGTGCGTGTGGGGGGAAAGTCTGTCTGATCAACTTAACACCTGCAAGTTGTTCCGCGGGAAGGGTCCCCAGTCAGGTTCTGCACCCATGGGCCGGGTCTTCTCCCTCAAACCCCTTCCCCTCTTGCCTAGGTGAAGGGGGACAAATGGCCTCGTTGGGAAGCCCAGGCAACAGAGCATAAGAATAAAACCACAAGGAGCCCTAATTCCATCCCCTACACAGGCACTGTTCTCATTCAAAAATTCACAGGTTTTGGCCAAATTGTTTCAACATTTTTCCAAATTTAACTTTTGCAAGCTTCATATTTTCCATGGAAATTAGTTCTACAGAAACAATGATAAATAATTGTTGCAAGAAAATACCACTGGTTCAAACATTCCCACGGCAAGCGTTCTCTGCTGGCAGCACCAAGTGCAAGCCCAAAGTGCTTCTTTCATTCTGCCCCTTTCTGCACTTCAGCAAACTTCAGTTGTCTGTTACTGAAAACCTTAAAATGCACAACAGGCTTCATTTGCTTAGAGTCTTGGCAAGAGCAATGTCTTGTATTCTGCTAAGCAACAGAGACCTACTGCAAACAAATTCTAGTGCCCCTTTCACACTGAAATTTTTGGTGTGGTAGGTGTCCTGCCAAGGCAGACATGAAGCAAACCTGTCAAATGGGTCTTTACAACACCACATTCTTTGACCATCTCCCCTGGCAGTTTTATCAAGTTCTCTAAATCACATTAATTCCCAAGCTTGAGATACGGAAAAGAAAATGACAAAAGGCTTTCAGAGAAGGAAAATCGGGTTGTCTGACCTGAACAAGTTGCATTGCGGAACACCAGTATGTAAAGGAGAAAAGTGATAGTAGAGTAGGCCTTCTGGCACTGCAGTACCAGTATGCCAAACAACTAATTCAACTTTATGCTATATATGGCAAAAGGTGTTTATCAAATGAATAACACTTGGATTGCAAGCAAATGGCATTTAGCCTCCACCTAGCCTTAGGGGTTAAACACAATTTATATTGCACAAAATGTATTGTCAGCATGACACAGAGCTCCCACCTTTTAATGCAATTTAGACACAGACTGACTTTTTACCAGTATTTGCCGGATGCTTTGATGCCAGGAAAAATACATAAAAAATTATTTCACCTTCAGCAGTGATTCTGTCACCCTTCTGTTGGCTTCAAGTTACATGAAATTGTGATGACTACACGTGACAGACAGGTAAATAAATACTAAAGAAGAATACTTCAGTTACAGAGTCGAAATCCAAGAAGTACTAAGATTAAAGTTACCCTTTGCTTCATAGATCTAACAGAAAAGTTATAAAAAGAAATAAAAGCATTTTGTAAACACTTACATTCACCTATGTGTCTTCAGAAGATGATATAAAAATATTGTTCTCCATTGTAAGGTTTTAGGTAGAACCTGTGTTAGTGGTAGACAGGTAAGACTGTTGTTCCCACATGAGCTCTCCCAGATATCACAGCAAATGTCTGGAAATGGCAAGGGAAGTATTCACAGTACAAAATTATTAGGAAAAAACCCCAACACTGTACCATTTTTTTCTTTTGAAAAAACAAAAGTGCCTTCAGATCATTAGAAATAAGGAACAAACTAAACAAGATTTCAACTCCAATTTAAAAGCCCCCACCCCCGCAAATCCTTAAAAAAGCTCTCATCAACGTGATGGAATATATTTTATGTTACAAGAACCATCAATAAAATAGACTAATCTTTGAATAAGGTATTATGGATAAAAAACCTAGTAGATTTTTACATAAATCCATTCATAGAAACAATGTATTAAAAATTGGTGACAATGTTCCAGCTAAATTCCAGGTTGGCATTTTATGTATGTATGCATGCTTGTATGTGTGTAGATGTTTAGACATTTGAAAAACAAAAACGGACAACACTGAAAAATGTTTGCTATATTACATATACCATACATGTGGTTTACTGCAGCTGACTGATACAGATCTCTGTCCTACTTTAAATTGCATGGTACCAAATTGCCTTTAATCTCTTTTGGTTTGTATCTTTTCAGTACTCCATCATCAACCCTTGCTGACTGGATAAAATACAAACAAAACACACAGGAATTACTTTTACCAGAGGAAGAAAAACAGCAGAAGTTAATTACTTTCCGTTGTGTATCTTCTTTAAGCCAGACTCAATGACATAATGGACAAGATACTTCCTAGAACAGGCTTTATTGTATGAAGTAATTTACATTTCATGTAAATGCAATTTCATTTCATTGCATATGCAATTAGGGAGAATTTATATGGAGGAGAATATAGTCTACTCATTTTTAAAGCTTTTCCTTATTACTTCATCAATAATAATGATGATGGCCAAGCAGAGCATCCTGGAACAACAGGAAGGGTCATAGAGAAGCCATGAGAAAATAAAAGAAATGATGCAGAAATTTATCATAGTATATCAATGTGTCTGAAAATTTCCCAAAGGATCTGAGACAAACATCAATAAAAATATTTGTATCTGAACAAGACAGGAACAGCCCTGATATAATTACTTTGCTATTTGCTATAATTACTTTGATTTCTTGTAACTATCATTCCAGCTAACAACTCTCTTGCTTCTGTTGCCCTATTTTACTTCCTGCAAAACTCTGGGTGGGATCCTATCTGAAGGTCAACTTGGAAGCAGCAGAGGAACAATAAACAAACCAAGAGTATGAAAAATGCCTTAAAAAGCAGCTTGGATGGGGTGAAGGTGAGAGGTCGTCAATTGCTAGGACTTCTTTATTGTTATTGTTTATTATAGCTCATTTGCTCACAGAGAGAAAATAAATGAGGGAAGTCCGTTTCATTATACATTATTTTTACTTTCTAGCTTGTTTTTCTGAAAATTTGGAAATGTTTGTTATATGGCTTTCCCATTATCAGTGTTTCTTTTCTCCTGTGTGTTAAGCAGTAATGTTAGGCTCACTGAACAAGTTTTGATAACTGACGATTTAAGAACTTGATGATTCAGCCCATGAAATCAATCTATGTTTAATACGAGTCAGTTGTGAAGGCACTAGTTAGGAGACCAATGGTTTTTTTTTTTTTTTTTTTGACATTGCCTTGGTAGGAGCCATCCTTTTGCTTTACTCTACAGATTAGCATGCAGACGCTCCAACAAAGCATACCTTCAAAGCATCTGAAAGGATGTCAGTAACTGAATTACCCTCTGGGTTGAGGAACTTTTCTTTCCTGAGGAAGAGAAAGGTTACACTGAGGCTGAAAGGACCGTGTGCCATGTTTTCATTACCATTTCTAATGGACAGCCAGAAGACAGAAAAGATTATGTTGCAGCTAAAAACACAGTTCAAACATGTACAACCAGATTTCCCTTTGAAGCTGGAAGTCTTCCCGGGGAGATGGATATGGCTGCAGCTGAAGCAACAATAATTTTTCACGCCATGAAGTACTGCCACACATTCCAAGGCTGGACTACTCCAAGCAAGTTACACAGCGTTAATGACATTTCACTGTGTGACCACCTGAAAATACCTAGTGCTTTTTTCCCCCAAAAGTCTATTACCTCACAATTATGCTCCTACAATACCTCTGATAATACTTCTCAGTAACAGAGGTTGGTAGGAGAAATGTCAAATTCTCTGAACTAGTACCATTAACAACAGAAAGAGAAATTCTGAGACCGAATTTTGAAACTCCAAAAGGCAATAAGGGGGTGGAAAGGATCCTCATGTTTGGACAGAAAAAGGAAAAACCCAGTATGTAGAAGAAGCAACAGAAGAATAAATTGCAGCGTGAAGATTGGGAGATGATGAACTTCCCAGAAAAAACCTTGCATGAAGAAGAATTTTAATTAATGCATTTAATTTCTTTCTCTTGGCAAAAAGGAGTGAAATCATTAGTTGTGAGAGACATCTATACATAATTTTTTCCTGTGAATGGTTGTTCAGTGCTTCAGCCCTTAGTCATACACTGCTCACCCCATCACAAAGGAGGCAATTTATATTGCCCTGGATACTGCTATTAGTTTACGCTCCCTCTTCAGGACTGTTGTTGCAGTACATGGTAACCACGTTTATTGGCCTGCCTTCCCAGAAGGCAGCCTGAGAGTCATCACTCCTCACACACCAGAGCTCTCTGCTGTGAGTTTCCTCCCCTGACCGCCAAGAACATCAGATGAATTGGATTTGCAGAAATCTGAACTCCTTGCCTCCAGCTCAGGGCAGCCCAATGCTCCTCTATACAGACTATACATTTCTTCCAGCCCCCTTGGAGTGGCTGACTCATTGCAGCCTCACGCAGTCTGCCATTTCACTCTCTCTCGCTTCTCATTACATCCCACATAGGCAGCCACATAGAGCTGGAATCACCTTCTCTCCAGGGCAGCCTGCTCTACCCTGCTATCGTAGTGCAGAGCCCTCGATGAGCCTGTGCCCCTAGTCTGCTAGCATCAATACCTAGATGCAAACTGGAAGAGCAACACATCAGCTGCGCGGGAGCCCAGCTGCACACAGTATACTTCAGAATGAGGCACTCTTCTTGAGAACAGATATTCACCCTTCCAGTCACTCACATTACTGCAGTCTGGACAGAGGATGTCCTTTCTTTCACACATCTTTTGTACTTAGGATACACCCTCACTTCATAAGCATCTTTCACATGAAGAAAATAATAGTTAATGAAGGCTTCCAATAAAGCAGAAAAAGCTTAACAAAACAACAACAAAAGAAAGAGGCTGAAGCTGTGTAAAGTGGAGTTAAATATAAAACCAACAAGATTTAAAACAACAAGGAATAAACTACCAGAGGACAAACTGTTAACTGATGCATTGAGTTCTTCATCCCCTCAAATCTGCACATCAAGTCCACCTGACTTTAGGAAAGACAAGCTTTAGGCTAGCTGCAAAATTAGCTGGATGAAATACTGTGGACCATGTTACACAGTAGGTCAAACTAACAATCTGTTGATCCCTTCTGGCTCTAAAATCTATGAGTCATGTAATTCTTCCTAAGTGGTCTGCACAGGGATTTAAGCCTCAGTGACTGTCCTAGTTTTGGCTGGGATAGAGTTAATTTTCTTTCTAGCAGCTGGTATAGTGCTGTGTTTTGGATTTAGGATGAGAATAATGTTGATAACACACTGATGTTTGAGTTGTTGCTGAGCAGTGCTCACACGGAGCCAAGGCCTTTTCAGCTTCTCACCCCACCCCACCAGCGAGCAAGCTGAGGGTGCACAAGAAGTTGGGAGAGGACACAGCCAGGACAGCTGACCCCAACTGACCAAAAGGATATTCCATACTATATGACGTCATGCTCAGTATACAAACTAGAGGAAAAGCTGGCTGGGGGTCTGCTGCTCAGGGGTCTGCTGCTGGGGACAGGCTCGGCATTGGTCAGTGGGTGGTGAGCAATTGCATTGTGCATCTCTTGTTTTGTATGTTCTTTTATCATTATTATTATTTTCCCTTTCTTTTCTGTTCTATTAAATTTATCTCAACCCACGGGTTTTACCTTTTTTTTTTTTCAATTCTCTCCCCCATCCCACTGCGGGGGAGAGAGCAAACAGCTTTGTGGTGTTTAGGTGCCTGCTGGGTTAAAACACAACAGTGACTTAAACCCCTACCATTTCTATTTGCCGTTACATGTTAAAGATTTTTTTTCTTTTTACCTACCAGCCTCTCCAATTTCTTCACAGAAAATGGGTCTCCAAGTGGAACAGCTACAAGTGATTCCCGATCCTTTGCCTTTTTCCACCCATTAACTGCATTGGAAATTAAATAAGCCAGGAATAATGCCAGCAGAAAAGACTGATTTCCAGTTCTTCCTTAAAAATCACTCTTAAGCAAGATCCAGAATTTAATTACAGCCAAAAAAGACAAGAACTGCATTTAGACCAGTTTTTATCCTGTACTTCTAAGCCAAAATGTCACTAAAACAACAGCTGCATATTATAAATGTGACATGGGATCTAAAATCTCTCTACACTCAACCAAGCAGTGAAGAAAGTCAGAAATTCTCCAGTCTTCAGATGGGTCTGAAAACACTTGAAGGCCTCCAATGTGCAGTCTGTCAAGACATCAGAGCAAATATATGCCAAACATGTAAAACATCCACCAAGGCCTTTCCTGAGAACATGGATTTATATTCTGAAAGAGACAAAGCAAAGTCTTAATCTGAGAAGCAGAGAGTGGGCACTTTGCAAGAACAGCAGTCCCTTTGTATTAATAATAAGTGTAAGCATCTGTCACTGTCACATCGGTCACTATCTCCCTTTCTTGTCTTCCTCCTTTTTCGTTTTCCATTTTGTAATCTTTCCTTGTCTCTTGCTTTTTTCTATGTCACTTTCCATTTATACTCTATATCCTCCTAACACTTGACTTTTCTGATACTTTTTGAATACTGTGTTCAGCTTTGGGCCCCTCATTACAAGAAAGACATTGAGGTGCTGGAGGGTGTCCAAAGAAGAGAAATGAAGCTGGTGAAGGGTCTAGAGAACAAATCTTATGAGGAGCAGCTGAGGGAACTGGGGTTGTTTAGCCTGGAGAAAAGGAGGCTGAGGGGAGACCTCATCGCCCTCTACAACTACCTGACAGGAGGTTGTAGTGAGGTGCATGTTGGTCTCTTCTCCCAAGTAATAAGCGATAGGACGAGAGGAAATGGCCTCAAGTTGTGCCAGGGGAGGTTTAGATTGGATATTAGGAAAAATTTCTTCACTGAAGGGGTTGTCAAGGGTTGGAACAGGCTGTTCAGGGAAGTGGTTGAGTCACCATCCGTGGAGGTATTTAAAAGACGTGTAGACGTGGTGCTTAGGGACATGGTTTAGTGGTGGACTTGGCAGTGCTAGGTTAACATTTGCGCTTGATGATCTTAAAGGTCTTTTCCAACCTAAATTATTCTATGGTTCTATGACTTTTTATTCTCCTGTGGCAAACCTGCCATTGCAAACTTCCTTCTTCATCCTCTTTTCTCTTTTCGCCGTTTCCTTTCCCTTTCATTTCACTTTTCAGTATGCTCTGCCTTTTGTCTTCATTGCCCAGCTGTACCGTTTGAGCATTTTCTCTCTCCTTTCTCAGCCACTCATCTATTTCAGTCATATGTTCATGTTCCCGAACATCTACACTTATCATCCAACTTTGTCAGGGATACTCTTCTAGATGCCTGTTTTCTTCAGGCACATATCCATTTATTATTCAGTATATGTGAGTTAACCGGTAACTGGAAGCACCGTGTTGAACTCCTAAGTCACCCATGTGAAAAACACTTCCAGTTCTCCATCAGTATTTCTGCTACTTCCTCTCAATCATCTTCTAGATTTCTCTCAGCCTCTCTAGATACACCACGGCCCACATGTTCTCTAGGATTTTCTATCCTTCTCATGATTTTGTACTCACTTTTTGCTGCTGGTGAGAAGCAGAGGAGTTGAAGACATAGCATGGGAACCATTTCCAATTGACATCACCTGCATAAGTCATCCTTCCTGCCTACTGAAAAGCAGGACCAGCAGCTGCACCCCTCTCTTTCTTACAGCCTGATCAGGGGAAGTTGGGAACACAACAGATCTGGCTGAGCACGAGGAGGGGAGATGCAAAGAGATGAGGTGAGGGCTGTACAATGAGGTTTCTGAGGAGGTAGGGGCCAAGATACTGCAGGAGAAACCAGAGGGTCTCCAGGGGAATAAAAGAGGCCACAAAAGGCTTCCGAAAATCAGAGAGCTGGATGAAATGAAAGGGCACATCCTTTTCCTGTAGGAGGGGAAGCCTCACAGTACAAAGAGCCTCATTAATCTTCTTGCTATAAGTGGATTTAAAGCCATAATAATGGAAGACAACAAAGTTAATCTTTTACCCATTTTCTCCTCTGAAGTTGATCCCCACGTATTGACCCCTCTCAGTACCTGCATGAGTATTTTTCCTTCCTGTGTCCTCCTCAGCCCTCTGTCTGCATATTAAACTACGCAGCTCACTTCACATTCCCTAAGCTCAGAGGATTTCCTCGGCCCTTCCAAGTCCTGTATGATGCAAGCATGCCAGACAAACATTTAGCCCTCAAATGTACTTATGTGGCCTCTTGTTTTCCCCTTGTGTGGCTCTGAAGGGTTATGAAAATAAGAGGCCAAACAAATTCATGCCAGCAGCAATTCCAGCCCCACCCTGCAGAATGGGCAGACACCACATGGCCCAAGGAACAGCCAAATTTCGTGATTACATTTAAATAAATGTTGACGGTTGAAAAGACTGCTCTGTTTCCCCCAGTTTTTCTCCCTCTTCATGTTCCTTCACTGCAGGGGGCTATCAGCACCTTGGCTAACTTGGCTGCAGCATGACACGAGGAGACTTTGCTCTGTAGGAACAAAAAATTCCTTTAAAAACTTGAAAATACCCACGTAACAAAGCAACGTTAGTAAACAGGATTTCAGCGAGCACCACAATGCTTAATGATTTTGGGGGTTAAGAAAAGGCACGGATGAGGTGGGAAGAACCAACTGTTTTTCCAAATATTTTAAGTTCAGTGTTTGCCAAGAGCTGCAGGAGGGAGACACAAACAGTAATATTAATAACAAAAAATGAAGGATTTAAAACAGTATTTCACTTCATTTTGCAGGCTATCTGGGTATTTTGTTTGTTTGCTCTGCTTTTTTTCTGGACTTGGCTGCAGGTATCTGTAATATTATGTAGACACTCCAGGCAGGAATTTGTAGTTGCCTTTTGTTGAATTTTTCACAAGCTGTAGGGACACCACGTTTCTGTGCCTCTTTATCTCCTTGTAGTTTTTCACATCCTTAATTCTACGGCAGGCTTCTATGCTCTGCTTCTGACTGTATATGAACAGTACTTTTGGGTATTACCAGAATTAAACAGGAACTTCCATGAGCCATTTGAAGAATAGAATTCTTGTTACCTGCTTCAGAAAGTAAAACTGGGATAATGCCTATATATGAAACCTGTTTTTTAAATGACATATATTCAGGAAAAATGCAAGACTATGCTCAATCCTATTGTTTTTTAGAATTGAGAATATGAGTTGTTTGCTCAGACATTTCACTTCAGCTTCATTGTGCACTGTGATTTGAATACTGTCAATACAGATTAAACAGGGCATGTGAGGTTATTTTTAAAGAACGTTGCATGGTCAAATTTAGAAAAGTTTACTCTGCATTGTTTGGAAATCCAGCTGAAAATTTTGCAAATCATACCTCCGTGGTTTGTTTTATAATTTTTTTAATGGCAAATGCTGCATTTGTTGTTGTTTTTTTTTAATTGTGTTACTAAAGAAACTTGCAGTGTAGCTCAGACCTCATTGTAACTCATTACTACTACTTCATCTTGAGGTTCCTTGTATTACAAAGAACGAAAATATTAACAGCCACCTTGTAATAGGTAGCTGCCAACTATAAAAGACTATGACTCATTTGCATTTTCAACTTCAGTATTTTTTTAGAGGTGAGAATGGGGCTCGTGTTCTTATCAGCTTGGCATCAGTTATACTATAAGTACAATACCATGATGAAAAGTTTTGAGTCTATTAATAAAACATGGAAATTATTTTACTGCTAAAGACAGTGTGTAAGTTTGGCACTTTTGGATATACACTCAAGCTAGATTACTTTTATCTTCCTTTCACATCTGCTTTTTCCTCCTCACCTCCCATCATTTGCTCTGCTACTTCTCTTTGAGCATGGATTGCCAGTGGCAGACTCTTGCAGCTTTGCCTTCAACATGCTTGAGGATGTTGTAAAAGGTAAAAAGAAAGCAATAGCATTGTATCGAGGTTTCATGGACAGCACAGTGTTGTTTGTTTCCCATATCCTCCTTGCAGGTAGCAAGACAGCAAGCATCAAGAAACCATGTGGCTTGAGCACCAGACATTTCTCCATATATTCCTCTCTTGGCTATTTGTGAGTAGTGGATCTGTACCACTGATTAACTGTGCCACAGAAGATGAGAGAGTGCAGCTGGCTCTGCAAGAACTATCCAGGCTCCTTGAGATATTATCTTGGGGCAGAATGCAGGAGCAGTGCGGCAGTTTTTGCACAGAATATAGCGTAGGCTTGGACTGGGATTATCTCAGTGGAGAGCCAGACCTATGGTCTCTGCACCATACACGCCGAACCAGTACTGTGGAACCCTCTGGAGGTGCATCCAAGGGGCTTTTCTTTGCCAGCACGAGGCCAGAAGATTTTATGCATTTGTGTTCATGCCATATCAAGCATGATCTGGCTCCTACTATGCTGCAGAGCACACTGTATTCCTAGAAAGCTTGTTAGCTCTGTTGCAATGCGGTGCACTCAGAGACTCAGTTCAGGTTGGGCGCTGTGTCTGAATGAGTAAGTCCTCCTACAGTTTGAAGTGTCAGGGGGGTACAGTGCAGAGATACTCCTAGGTCTGGCCAGTCTTATGAGAACTGGTTCCATGACTGCTCCCAGTACTTGCATCATCCATGTTTTTCTACTATTGGGAAAATGCTTGTTTCTTTCCATCAGATAATGGAGAATTCACCGTAATTATTTTTGGCTGGTGTACTGCTGCTAAGAGCTATTTCAAAGTGGTGTAATACAGAATAGGCTCATGCCAGCGTATGGCTCCTTTGTTCTGGAGAAAATGGTGTTACTGAAGGTCAGACTAAGAGATCAGAAACCCCAGTAAAAATCTTTTCAGCCTGATGCAGGGCAAAGGCTTGAACCGTTACCTACTTGTCACATCAGTGTCCTACCCCTGGGGCAGGCAAGTTCGAAGGAAGGACCTCCTCCTATTCACACTTAATCTATTCAGCTTAAAACGCATCGACAGCAACTAGGACAGAAGGACTTTCCAACCTGATGTTGAACATGACCAGCATCTGTAACAAAGCATCAGGCCAAGGGGTTGAGAGCAGATCCATCTCAATACTTCCCAGCCCGCTGAGCAGGGAGCTCTCCTTTGCTTCAGAGTGTTCAAACCACAGCTCCTGTGACCTGAGGGAAGCATCAGATCTGCATCCTCCGTATCACTGACTGTGCTGGACACTTCACTAATGATTAAAAGCACTGCCTCAAAAGTATGTGAAATACCTGCATGATTTCTTTCCTGGAGGGGAGTTTATATGCCTGTGGAAAGAAAGACAGAAAGAAACAAACAGAAAGTCACTAAATGCAGTTTGATCTGAACAATACATACATTTTTACTTCTTTTGTTCAACAGAAGCTAAAACTGTCTATTATTCACAATATAATTGATATTTAAATGGTGTGGTAACCATCATCTTTTTTCTCACATGAATATCCCTACCATTGTATTCTTAAGCCTACATATAATGACTTCTGCAATCATTGCTTACAGGCCTCTCTTCGTGTTGTATGCCACAACGAATAGAATTTACTTTCATCCATTTTGTGAACAAAGACAAAACCGCATCCTTTTTGAAGTCTAGCCACTGGACTCTAGCAAGGTGCTCTGGCGCAGTTCTATTTCGAAAGAATGTTACAAAAAATGTGAAACCTTCTACACTGGCATAACATGAGAAGACCCTACAGAAATCGAAATGCCAGACTAGTGAGCTGGAATTTGCCTGCGTTGCTGACTGGGAAGGGAAAAGGGGGAAGAACAGCACACATTCCTACTCCAGAAGGAAAAACCAGGTTGTGACTCAGACAGGGGAGAATTTTTTCCAAGAACAGTTCATCCTAGTGAAACTAAGACACTCAGGTCATGTTGCCAAGGTCATTGACATTTTTGTTTATCTGATTCTTAAAGGGACATTACTAAGTTAAAAGTTGTGGGCTATATCCTCTATGGGGCAAACTGCTGCAGCACTGGTGTAGCCACTGGAGGCACTTAACAGAACCACGGGTTTCACGCTGTTTCTTAGGAGTTCTTTTCTCATGTTGTTTGAGTTTTGCTTTACTTCCAGTTTTCATAATCTTTTCACAATTGATTTCTGAAAGTCAAGCTGTTTCAGTCTGGTTTTCTAATATGTAATCCTATAGCTGCATGATTGCAAACAGAATAGTGAAATGCACACAAGAAAACTTGCTTGAAGTCAAAAACAATGTAATGAACATGTTGTATTAGTGTCTGAAGCAACATCGGGCCATAACTTCCTGCCACTTGCTATCTCCTACCTCTTCCCATTCCCAATCCGCTCTTGTTAAATGACTGCCTTTTTCCTCCTTTCATGTACCCCCTGAGATACACCAACTGTCTAAAGCCTAAAGATAAAACATCGCATTTATTAAATGTTGAGTCTGTGTGAGGTGTAACCTCCCTACAGAACAAGCTGCACGAAAACAGGTTCATTGTTTTTACAAAGGGCAACTCCTTACTGGAGGCAAGGATTCAAAAGTAACTTCTTACTCTAGTTAGTGCCATTTTTGTTATCTCAATGTGACTTCCCTCCATAGTTTAAAAATCATGGCATTTAATTCTAGCGAAGCATCAGTGTTGAGCTCTCCTTGTTTGCCTTCCGAGTGGAAGAGCACTCCTTGCTGGCCAGTAAGGGGAGGTACAAATGTAGTCCCAGATTCACTGGGTGTAAATTCAACCAAACGGCCAGTGTTTCATACTCCCTACTGCTTCAGCATTTTGCAGGCCTACAGTGAGCCAACAGGCCAGCGTCAGCAGCATCCTAGGATCAGGAGGTTTTTGATTTTTCAGTAAAAGCAGGGATCCTCACAGACTCAGTTAGCTGCGGTTTTAAGAAGAACACTCTCTCTGACGAGAATTCTCCGCTCGTACCTTTTGTCTCTGATCACACACCTGAACTGTAAGCTTGATAGGGCAAGTTTTCTCTCTGCTATGACCATCACATAGAGGGACCTATTCCTCAACTGAAACTTGCCAATGGTAGTGATATGCTGCCATTAGTAAAATATTAAATGGCTGTCAATAAGGAGTAACCTTCTGTGCAACTGTCTGCCTGACTAAATCCATGAAATCTGGAGTCACTTTGATGCATCACAAGTCCTCTGGAAGCGTAATCCTCCCATGCGTCATGGGGGATCCTGAAATACACAGTGTAACTACGGAGAGTTTTATTTACAAACATGTTCTGTATTATTAACAGATCAAAATCCACAGTGTAAGACTGGTTATACTCAATATCTTTGAGCTATGTGCTCAAAGTGCAGCATGATAGCTCCTGGCAATACTCCACAGGAAAACTTTTGTGTAGGTTATCACTTCCACATCTTCTCCTCATCAAGAACAGGGTCCAGTTTCCCTCAACCACATAAAGCCAGTCAGTCTGAAGACACTGTCGTTTTATGCCTGACCTCACTATTGCCTAATAAAACATTTTCCTGTTTTGGAAAACACTTGGCTATTCCAAGTACAAACAGAGACCCTAGTAGTCCCTTCAAGTAGCCTCACTGTGAAATACAGCTCAAGGGAAAAGTATACTGAAGGTTTAATAACAAACATATTTAGAAAACAGTAACTAATCACATGGGAAACCACATATTTCAGCACGTTACTCTATGCAAGATTTTTTGTTACAGAACAATTACTAAATCAAAGTGTTGATTATTAAGAGAGAGACTTCTTTTATGACTAAACGTTCTCCTTAATAAAATTACACATAAGACCTACACAAAATACAAACTTTATCAGACAGCTCTGTCTACAAACAGCCTCAGAATATCCGTAAAAAATCCATTAAATTCTTTTCCAAATTTATTAGAAGGCCATGTCCATTAAGCAGTCAATTTTTGTTGTTCCCCTGAGAGACTGCTTATGGCAAATTTTACTCTATTTCCTTCCCTCCTAGTATTGACTTACAATAAAAAAAAAACATTTTTCCCTCTTTAATGCATTTTCCAAAGCTACATCAGTATCCATCCACTTCAAACAATTTCTAACAAAGGCCTTGTCCAGCTGGGTAAACAAAAAGATTTTATATATATTTCATTGAGCATTTTTTACTTTTTTATTGTGAAATATTAAGGCAACATATCTTGCCAAAACCCATCACTACTCAGATGAATAATTATTTACATGTTTAAACTGAGGTATAGGTGCTCTTACTGTCATAGCAGAAGTTAAGAAAAACATCCCGGTGTAATAAACTTGCAACCTCACATGAAAATAGGGCATTAGTATGCAACACAGTTTAATGGATTTATACAGCAGCCCTAAGGCAACATGACTCTGAAACAATAAATACTGATTGAACAAAAAGATAAACTGCTCGTGCTGATACACCTGTCGTAAAGAGAAAGATGAGCAGTATAATGTATTTTAGCTTGTTCTCTTTTTCAGCAGATTAAACACATATCATTACTGAAGTCAATGAGCAGATTTCCTGAGTGCACAACTATTCCCAAACAAGTAGCAACACAGGCAGCCAAGCCAGTGCGCCCTAAGAGAAAACTGTTTTCATCCCCAGCTGCTGAGGGCATGCACTTTGAATACGCTTAGAATGAAGCTTTAAGCATAGACTTTGGGGTTTTGTTTTTTTAATTAAAAACATAAAGTCAAAGGAAACAAACCCAATATGAATCATTCTTCTTTCTTTGGTGCTTTAAGTAGGTTTTGTTAAAGCTGCATTGGACTTCATTTGACGTTAAGGAAAGGAAACCCTGTTCCTGAGGACAAGATGAGTGGCAGGGTGCGCATGGGAAGAGTGCCGCTGTTTATGAATTGGTCTCAGCAGCTCAGGTTTCCTTTTTTTTTTTTAAGGACATAAAGACAGCTGAAAATAAACTGACAATACAGAGGAAAGACCTCATTTGACTTGTTGCATAGCCCTGAAATCCTCTTCAAACCAAATCCAGCTTTCACTTACATTGTCATGATCTCAGTGGAGTCAAATTTTCTTGTGATGTGCTGCTATTCACTAGAGAAAATTGAAGAGAAAGAAACCCTTCCTGTACCGATTTTTGAACACACTGATGAGTGCTCATTGCTGAGTTATCCCGACTGCAGTGTTTCACCACAGAAACTCCATGGAGTCCAGTTTTTTGAAAGCTGCAATGTAAATAAGTAATTACTCGTTACATGAGGTACCAATTAAACTTGCGTGTTTCTTTATGTCAAGGTTTCCCTTTTCCCCAGTGACATGTGTTAGACCATCAGAAAGACGGGTGATTGTGCAGCTGATTCACAAGCATGTGGCATAAGAGTTCTAGGTTTTGCTCCTGGGTGGTCTTTCTGTATAATCAAGGAAGGGTCAAGGGTCATTCCTTGTCTAATGACAACTGAGATCTCTGTATGCCACTGTAACGCAGTAATATGTTGTGGTGGGTTAGCCTTGGCCAACAGCCAAACTCCCACCCAGCTGCTCACCACCCCCCTAAAGCAGGAGTAGGAGAGAAAATAGGTTGAGAAAGTTCATGGGTTGAGATAAAGAGATTGAGATAAAGGGTTGAGATAAGGGGATAAACCACTTCAGGGAAGTGGTTGAGTCACCATCCATGGAAGTATTTAAAAGACATGTAGATGTGGCACTTAGGGGCATGGTTTAGTGGCCATGGTGGTGTTGGGTTGACGGTTGGATTCAATGATCTTAGAGGTCTTTTCCAACCTTAGTGATTCTATGATTCTATGAAAGACAGGGAGATTGCTTACCAGTTGCTGCCATGGGCAAAACAGACTTGACTTGGGGAAAATTATTTTATTTTATTACCCATTAAAATAGATTCATCTGGTGAGAAGCAAAGACAATCAATAAACCCACCTTTCCACCCTTCTTTCCCAGGCCCACATTCACTCCTTCAGTCCTGACTCCTCTATCCCACCTCGAGTGACGCAGCGGGGTTGCAGTCAGTACACAGCAATTTCCTCTCTGCTGCTCCTTCCTCCTCACACTGTTCCCCTGCTCCAGCATGGATTCTCTTCAAGGCCTCCAGTTCTTCAGGATAAGCCTGGTCCATGGGCTGTAGGGAATATCTACTCTGCCATGGAGCACCTCCTCCTCCTTCACTTACGTTGGTGTTTGCCTGTGCTGTTTCTCATTCTTTTTGTTCTCTTCTTCTCTCTCTGGCATTTTCTGCCCTTTCTTAAATATGCTTTCCCAGAGACACCACCTGAATGGCTGAGGGGGTCAGCTGTGTCCTGTGGTGGGTCCACTGGAGCCAGCTGGAACGGCTGTGGCCAGCATGGGGCAGCCCCTGCTCTCTTCTCCTGGAGGCCACCTGCAGCCCTGCCCTTGCAAAAACCTTGCCATGGACACCCAGTACAAATGTACACTATCATGTTTTCTAGCTGTACAAAGAGGTGCTTGCAATAATGCCTGCTTTGCTATTTTACTGCGTGCTGTGACACTATGTAATGCAAAGTGACAACAATATGTATTGGAATGTGGTATAAAACTTAGCGTTTACTAGTGTTGAAGATTTGTGAAGATACTCTTCATGTTCTTTTTTCCAGCAAATTTCTCTGCATCCCTCTCTCACCTTCCAGAAAACATTATGCAAACTCATAGATTGAACCAGGTATGAAGGTTAAACAGAAAGGGAATATAAATAAAAGAAAACAAATACTGTATCTACAGCAATTTACTCATCTAAACAAAGACAGATATATATAGATATGCATGTGTGTGTGCTTGTTTATATGAAGAAGAGAATGATGAAGAAAAAAAAAGGGGAAGAGGGTGAGAGTGTGCGGAGGTAGAGGAAGGGTAACTTGGGAACTTGTGAGTCCCTGACATTATGAGGCAATGCAAACAGCCACAAATGCAGTTATTTATGGCAAAAGAAAATATATACATTGGTGCAGACTGAACTAGGCTCACACGGTGGTCATCTGCCTGTAACTTACCCAGTCAATCTACACCATAAAAGATCCCTCCATTTCTCTGCTGGAGTGCCAAATCTGGAAGGAACATAGAGGTAAAATAAAATGGATTAAGGGAGTTGTACTGCGTTTCAGGCGTGGAAGGCAATTTATGGTGTCAGATCTTGGCTGAAAAAAGCAATATCTGTTGTGGACAGTTGTGGTTAAAGCACATCAGATTCAATCTGTTACAACACATCACAGAAAAATCAGCATCTGTTTGAGATTACACCTATAACAAGTATTTTAAAGAAAGGAATTCTGAAGGCAACTACGGAAACAGCAGACTTTAAAACAAGTTCTGAACTCTTGGGACTAGTAATCCTTCCTGTAACAGCCCCTTAATACTTGATGGCCTGAGCTTTACACAAACTATGAGCAATAAAATGCAGTGTATCATGTGGGCAAGGAAGCAGAAAAATCTACAACTGGGAAACTTCTGAAAGTTAAAAATTATATATGCAATACGAACACATTGTGGCTGCACTGGACCCTGAAGTATGGTGAAGTAAACAGAGAAATGCTTTCACATTTAATTGCTTTTTTGAAGCACATTGGTGTTTTCGCAAGAAGCGGTTTCCAGTGCTCATCTACTTGATTCTAGGAGATATTTATTTTTCCTAATCTCCTTTTTTCTTGCCTTTTCAGAACTTCGTTATTTCTCAAAACAGGACTAGACTAAAAATTACTCATAGGTGGAAATGAGAAAAGGATATTTTTGAAAGAGAAAAAGAGGATGTTTTTAGCCAACATGTTTCAAGAGTGGTGCTGCCCTAGAGAAACTTGTCTGACAGTTTCGTACTGACCCATGATTTGTACTGGGTCACTCAATGTATATATGAAGTAAAACCTCTCCTGTTTTTCGTACTTATTGGCACACAAAGAGAGATGCAGTAGATCAAGTACAAACTATTTTAATTCAGTTTTAGGAGTGCCTGCAGGTCAGGACAGGGGCAAATTGACTAAGCATTGAAAGGATGCAGCTATGAATTATTCTGCTGGAGGAAAAAACAAAAGGCTGTCAACCTTTTACATTTCATAGCAGTACAGTTGCTATTTGTCTATTTTGCCAGAAAGTTTACAATCAAAAGAATTACTTTATTAAAATACAGTGATGATTCCTTACGTCAAGGGTTTTTGTGCCTTCCACTCTTACTGAAACCGTAACAGAAACACTTTCTAAATACATACGGATAATTAAATTTCTAAGTAGTACTTTTTCTTAGCAACTGAATTACTGTCTATTGTATCGAATGATCATAGAATCATAGAATACCAGGTTGGAATGGACCTCAAGGATCATCTGGTCCAACCTTCCTTGGCAAAAGCATGGTCTAGACAAGATGGCCCAACACCCTGTCCAGCCTAATCTTAAAAGTGTCCAATGTTGGGGAATCCATGATGTCCCTGGGGAGATTATTCCAATGGGTGATTGTTCTTATTTTAAAAAATTTTCCTCTTGTGTCCAATCGGAATCTCCACAGGAGCAACTTGTACCCGTTAGCCCTCGTCTTTTCCATGTGATTCCTTGTAAAAAGGGAGTCTCCATCTTCTTTGTAGCCACCCTTTAAATACTGGAACATGGTGATAAGGTCTGCCCTAAGCCTTCTTTTCTCAAGGCTGAACAAATCCAGTTCTCTCAGCCTTTCCTCATATGACAGGCTTCCCAGTCCTTTGATCATCTTTGTGGCCCTTCTCTGGACCCTCTCCAGCCTGTCCACACCTTTCTTGTATAGCAGGGACCAAAACTGGACACAGTATTCCAGGTGTGGCCTGACAAGCGCTGAGTACAGTGGGACAATGACTTCTTTATCTCTGCTGGTGATGCCTTTGTTGATGCAACCCAGCATCTTGTTTGCTTTCCTTGCCACAGCAGCACACTGTTCACTCATATAGAGTTTGTTGTCCATCAGGAGCCCCAGGTCCCTTTCCACAGAGCTGCTCCCCATTCGGGAAGATCCCAGCCTGTGCTGCACTCCTGGATTATGTTTTCCCAGGTGCAAGACCTTACACTTGTCCTTGTTGAACTTTATAAGGTTCTTGTTAGCCCACTCTTCCAACCTATCAAGGTTTCCTGCAGGGTGGCTCTCCTTTCTGAAGTGTCCACTTCCCCACTTAGTTTGGTATAATCATCAAAATTCATCAGGGTACACTTGATCCCATCATCCAGATCACTTATGAAGATATTAAACAGTGTTGGGCCCAATATCGATCCCTGGGGGACCCCACATGTGACAGGTTGCCAGTTTGAAAGGGAGCTATTTACCACCACCCTCTGCATGCAGTCTGTCAGCCAGTTCCCCATCCACTGCACAGACCACTCATCTAGACCGTAATGCATCAGTTTCTCTAGGAGGAGGCCGTGGGAAACCATATGATTTATTCACTTGCCTTAGACATAATGCATCACCTACTTTTGATGAAAACTGACCATTTCAGCTTTTCCAATTTTTCTCTCTCTATACCTCTTTTCCCTGTATGCAAGGAAAGAAGCGAAACTTATCCATACGTATATGGCATCATGTTCTGTCCTGGAATGAGGCTAAAGCATGATGGCTGTGCTAGTACAAGACTATGTGCTCCAACATTTCTTGCTTCATGTTGCTTATTGGAGAGTTTCCCCATCTCATCCTTGTAGATCTAGTTAAATCAGGTGTGTTTTGCTTCACAAATAGTATCTTGTCTTTAGTTTGACTATAAACTGCAATAATACTTGGGAATAATGTTCTTTTCCTGTAGAATTGGGCAGTCAACTAAAGCAACTAGTGCTTTAGTTCCTATGTTGGAAGTGGTTCATACTGACTAAAAGTCTGCAATGGCAGGGCTACCAGCTGCAGCACCTTTCATTGTCAAATCATGGGAAGGGAATTGTCGGTAGGGTAGTACAAAACAATGGAAGAATCATGTCCATGTAGTTGGGACAAAGTGGGTTTGATAGGATGGCTTAACAGTGATGCACACTTGGAGTGAGTTATTCAAAAGAGTAGCCAGAGAAAAAAGAACTGAAGGAAAAAAATGGAATATGCAATACCTTATGCCCCAAAACACATGAACAATTCAGAGAAAATTTCTATTTGGGATAGCCACAATTGAGCCAGGAGCATAGAATCATCTTGATGGGAAATCACAGACCATCAGATTGCCAGGAGCTCCAAAAAAAATCTAACTACCATTTACAGGTATAATTAAAGCTTTATATAGAGTTGTGTCTGGTTTTGACTATATAAAAATTCTTGAATTTAATTTGGGCTGGGCACATTTCAGGATGTAATTGTTTGACAATTAAAAACAATATTCTGCTAAGTTATTAATTTGAATTTATTTATATAGGTGAATTTATTTATATTATGTGAATTATAAATACTACTGGCACATCAACCTTGCAAAATTCTCTTTGTTATCTTATACATGACAAATATGGTTTTTGACAAGAAAATAAATTATAAGTAGTTTTTGCATCAACCAGTATGATGCAAGTATAAAGGGGTATTCACATGGGTGTAGTTGTTACTCGTTCATATCATTATTTGGTTTTTATGCCAAGGCTAACATCCTTTTTTTCATGAACACTTCTAGATATAGAATAGTTGCAAGTTATTTAAACCCTATTTAAACCCTTTGTCTCATGTAATATACTGTACCTTGAGCACTTCCTACCTTTGTGCTGGACAACAGGGTTAGTTAGCAGTGACTCAAAAGAAAGCTGTCACGCACTGAGTTATTATCACCAGATAGTGCAGTATTTTATAGCAGTATACTTTCAAAGAGTCAGAGACAGCTGACCATATATAATCTAACTTCTTCTGGACTACATTTAAGATATTGCTTCTCACCTACTGTCTTGTATTGCTTTAGCTAATCTTCAGCTCTCCATTTAAAATTTCTTTATATTTATGGTTTCCTAAATACATTAAAAATCTTTCTAAAAGAAAAATATTTCTCACTTTTCAATCTCCATTGGGTTTTCTGATCTCAGTGAAATAAATCATATCACTTAGAAATGAGCTTGGAGCAAGAAATGCCATCAAAAATATAATGTTTTAAAAGTATAATTAAAAATCTCTGTCTAGATATTAATTTGTTACTACCATTGGAAAAATGAAATTAATTCATCTTCCCCACCCTCCCCACCCCCCGAAGCTAAGAGGAGAGAAGCAGACGACTACCTTATCAAAGAATAAATGGCAAGATGATGATGATAAAAGCCAATTTAGCCTATAAATTTTATACACAGCAGAAACAAGGTGGGAAATACATGTGAAACCACACAAAATCTTTGGGTGATGAATTTGATTTGGTTTCACCAGGGAACGTTATTGTCTTGATAGAAATTAAAACTATACCCTGAGCCTCAGTAGAAAAACTACTGTACAAATATAAAGATTTACTAAAGAAAAAGCAAAGTGATGCTTACCTTTCTAACAGTTTACACGCGTTATCTCTTCTAAAAAGCCATGAAGATTTTCATGGATTTAGACCTGTTCTGAAAAAAGTGTGTAGATAAAGGATAGTCTAACTGTATCCACTTCTAGAATATCTCTTTATTTTCAATTTAAACTACAGGGCTCTCTCACCTTGAACTTAAAAACACTAAGGTGCCTTAGATATTCACTCCCTCTACCTGACACATGATGTAGCTTCTTCTATAATCTGGTTGCAGATCTACCTAGTACAACACAGCATAGGATACCTAGTGACTAATGTATGTTACTTAGTATACTAACAGTCATTTTATTTCTTTAGCTGTAAGGACAACCAAAAGTTCTAACTCCTTTTAGTGTTACCATGTTATATAAAAGCCAGATTCCAGGATGTGGACATTTCTACTAAAACCTACCAGAATGTCTGCTAAATCTGGCAGACAGATTATTTTGGGAGCACTATAAAGTTATTTCAGACAAATTCTTTAGTCTAAACATTCAGTTTAAGTCTCATCCCATCACAAGTTAAAGACTTCTCTTACGCCTGGGAGGTCCCGGAACCACCAACATTCCTCCTGGACAATTTGGGATCTGAATGGAATTATCTTCAAATGGAGAAGATTAATAAATAACATAGCTAAAGGGAAAGTGAAATTTCAAGAATGTCCCAGTATTCTGGCTCTTAGGATAACACTGTTTCAGCATGTTTGTGAGAGTCTTCGAATTTGGGAGATCCAAAACTTTGTTCAAATAATTGTAGATCTTCATGTAATTGTTCTAGCAGATCGAGTAATTAGTGATTTGGTAAATTAAAAAAGCCACATTAGGGCATTAGATTTTGCATTATAAAACACAGGGCCTTGCATCGAAAGCAGAAAAATCTGGAATGATTTGGTACTATGTCTCAGTTGCACCCCCAGGCTTATTGCTGATGTGACCCTTATGAAGGTGTCCTTGCAAGACACCTGGCTAGCTGACTGTACCTCCCACTTCCTTGCTGGGACAGTCTTTCCCCAGGTGTGGGCCTTTAATCTCTTTTACTACTCCAGCATTCTCATTTCACAGAAACGGAGAGCAGCAGATCAGAGAATAACTTTCTAAAAGAAATGTAGTAATTCTGTTTACATATACATACATACGTGCATGCATGCATAATACACACACACACA
>NW_009187575.1:0-248 GCF_000690835.1 Fulmarus glacialis
CCGTCCCCAGCACTTCCCAGCTTCCCACGGCTAGCTGCAGGATGGGGTAGAAAACCCCGGAACAAGGAATTTTCTTACCAATATGCAAACCCTGGGGTTGCCAGAACCGTTTGCTGTCAGGAGCACAGCGTCCCGTCCCACGCTCTTGCAGATAAGTGGTTTCTTATCTCCCTGTACCCACACGCCCTGCTGCATCCCTGTCGGAACCTGCCCTGCTCCCTGGGTTTAGCCGGGGGGACAAGCCCATG
>NW_009187575.1:402-609 GCF_000690835.1 Fulmarus glacialis
GGGCGCCCAGCGGGGCCGGGTGCCCCCTGCCGCCCCCCCGTCCCCGCTCCTGCCGCCCAGGCCGTTCCTGGGGGCTGCAGTTTGTGCGGGGCTGGGCTCCCCGCTTTCTCCCTGTGCTGGGCGCTGCAGCGGGACCCAGGTGGGAGGGCCAGGTGCTGGGGGAATGGGGTTTGTGGCTATGAAAGGAGGTCAGGGGGGCGGCTTTGC